>NC_090445.1:1686486287-1686786287 GCF_031143425.1 Pleurodeles waltl
TTTCGGAAAAACCCACAAAAGTAAGGGTGTAGGTGCAGGGTCACCCCTCCCTCCCCTGCCAGCAGCTGGAAACCTTTAAAAATAAATAATAATAAATATTTATTATCGTTTTATTTTTAACTGGGCGGAGCCATGGGAGGGATGACAGCCATGGAGGGGAGTGCACAGAGCACTCCCCTCAGTGTGCATGTATGTTTGGCCGGCCGTCTCGGGCTGGCCAAACACACATGCGCACAGGGCTCTCTTCAACGCAGCATTGTGTTGCCAGGTTGGAGACAGCAGGATCCCATTCTGCCTTGGAGAGCGCAGCCAGGGTGCTCCAGCCAATCATAACGCTCTCTGAGCAGCACCATGATTGGCGCAGGACTGGCTGGAGCCTGTGACTAGAGTGTGGCGGGGAGTAGTGGTGGGCTTAAGCTGAGTTTTTTTTTTTTAATATATTTATTTTTTGTTTTGTTCCCCCCGCCACTTTGCCCAGTCGCCCGCTGTGACTGTGTAGGTGTTCACAAAGTCCCAGTGCGTTCCAACACTTTAACATCCACTCCTCATCCCAGATGCTAATGTTAATCAGGGTAAATTAATTTGCAAGGGCAAAAACTATTTTTGTGAAATCGAAAAGTGATTTTGCACTCGTAAACCAGGCTATCTGTGCATGAAAGCATTACTTACATGTGCGCATAGGTTTGAAAAACAGTCTTCTTGAGTTCGCTTGACCCCCAGAATTGAGCCCTCCAAGACCCATACGCCCTTTCCGGTTACATGGTGAAGAACTCCCGGATTATTGTAGGTGATGCTCCAGCATTTCCATCTGGGGGATAAGCTGGTTACCTTTGAACATGGAGACCTTGGTTCTTTTCCCTTCATCTGCATTTGGCCAGAACAAATCTGATTGATTCTGGGTCTACGATTTTATTTCCCTGCAGAGGACATATGTAATATAAAAGACTGAAGACCAAGGGTGTGGTTTGGTACTTCTCATCTCCTCAAAACCAACTTTCTGTGATCCGGTCACAACAGGATCCTGTTGGAGATCCTCATGCTACAACAAAAACTGATCGCTGGGGCTAGATATACATTAAATCGAATACCCAAAAATAAAATGAAGTCTTTAGTCAACTTCTTTTTTCATCCATGCTAGAGGGTTTGCATTTCCCCTGCTTTTGAGCCCCACATATCATTCAACAGAAATGCATTATTCATTTTTGTAGTCATTAAATAATGCGCTGCTTTGGTATAGGTTCAGAGTGCCTCAATAGCTCATATGTTATGTATTCAACAGAATGATTTATAAAGCACGGTACATTTAGGGAAATGTGCAGGAGGAGTTCATAAGTCTATTTTTCACAAATGATGCGGATCATAATGCGGAGAGACCCTATAGGAGATGGATGCGCTGACATTAATGTGAGGGAGAAGGTTCAGGATTTTGGGAGAGCATGAAAGTCATCAACAGTCTGCTTGAAGGTCACACACTAGCACAGGCTGGTGCTATCTGTTGCTTCCTTGTGCAAAGAACAACAAACAAGCATTTGTAATACAATGGGTCTCGCATTTGCTCGAGTTAAAGCTATAGCGTTGTAAACTCCTAGCCGGACTTTTCTTGCCACATAAACTGAAAATGAAAAGTAAAACAGTTCCAAACATGCGAGCTGATGGCTGCCATGAGTGCAAAGCAGATACAAAAAAGGAAACAGAAGTTCCCTCGCAGTGAAACGTATAGGCAAAAGTGCAATTATCCATGTAAACTGCAAAAGTGCAATTATCCATGTAACCGGCAATAATGCAATAATCCACGTAACTGGCAAAAGTGCAAATAATCCATGTAACAGGGTCGATGTCATGTAAAGTGCTTGACTACTGCCCAGCGAGATCGAGCTGCCTCCGAAATAAAGAGAAAAAGTAGTCCAGAAGCCATACTGAAAACACGGATCCACGTATGTTTTCAGTAGTTGGCCGATGCACTCGAGGCGGGCTAAACACCGGAAAAGGCATGACGTATGCATGACTTTCACTAATGAAATCAAGATAATTTTAAAAGGCAAGCCCACGAACCAACTAAACTGATGGGCGTGACATGGGCATGGTTAAAAGCACACAGAGAGATTACACCAGGGACAGAGCGCTTTGTGCGCTCGACCCTAAAAAGAACCTTTCCTCACTCACTGCAGACTGAGAACCATCGAATGGCTTTCAGTGAAAGGTATATGTGTAAATAGACCACCTACCAAATGTGCCTAATTGGCATTTTTGGTTCTAAAATAGACAGCTAAAGCAATGGAAGAATAGTGATACATATTGATTCAACCAATGAGTTGGGTTAATGATCACCATATGATAAGTTAGCATTTTTCTATTATTCCTAGGTTTTGCATTTCACCAATATTTTTATTTCTACAATAGCACTCAGTCATATCTACACTCCAACCAGACTTTAATATTTAATAAAGCCTTTCAAAAATATTTAGTGTAGAGATATAGTGGGTCCATATTTTGAGGAAAGGTCTGGCAATCTCGGACAGGGGTGATTGTTATCTGATGTTGTTATCTGGTTTTATCTCCAGGCAAGTCCTGGAAGATGCGCGGATCACATTCCATCTATGTTTGTGCTCTTGCTGGTATGCGGGTCACTACCTGTGCTTGGGAAGGGTCTTTGAAGGTCCATCCGGGCCATATTTACAGGGGAACTTGCGACAACGTACCACCTTGGAGTAGATGCATTACTCCACTAAGCCACCACACCCAACATCACAAGGCTGTCCTGTTTGTCCATCCCTCATCCGGTCAACAGCTTCTTGTTTGTTTATGAGGCTTCCAGGGAAAGGGTAAGGAGTGATAACTAGAGGCAGTAAACAGGATCCTGGTGCCCAATTTGCTTTATTTTCCTGCTGCTGCCTTTATGATCCCTGGGATGAGGGGTACATGGGCAGTCACAGGCTAAAAGAGGACAGGAACCAGCTGTTACCACAAATACTCCTAATGGAAGTCCAATTATCAACCTTGTTACAGAAGATGGATCCATGTGGCCTCTTGTAGCTAAAGTAAATTATTTTACCTGAGAAATGTGTTTTTAAAGGTCCCAAATATTTTTAGGGAAAGTCGTCATTAGGGACTTCCATAAAGATTCTCCGTGTTTGCTGAGCTTCTGGTGCAGCCACTCTGGTTCGAGGGGCGGACTGAAAACCATTTTGCTTCAGGGTGGCAACTCAGAGAGAGGGATCCTACATCTTGGTGAAGCCCAGACACCCTATGTGGAGCACGCGCACCACACAAACATCGCATTAACAGCAGCATCATTTCTGATGTCGGAACCAGCCAACATCACCAGTTCTTGGCCTAAATCACGGGCTACGATACAGAAGAACAGTAAGGATAATAAGTATTGCTGACGACCTCTGTGGTCATTAAAGATACTGTTAGCACATCATATGCCAGCTATCCGAGTCTTTTCTGTAACACCTTCTCCGGCATTGACAGAGTCAGTGGTCCTTGTCGTATAATGGCGCTACCCAATCTTTCGGCTTAGCCAGTGCTTTATGCAGGAGCTGCACCACACCAGCAAAAATAAAAAAAATTGCCAAGCCAATCGGCCTCGCCTCTTAAAAGCAATGCAGGCCTAATTACTTTGATAGTGAAAAAATGCTGAACAGCAAAAAAAAAAAAGAGAGAGAGAGAGAGATGTGTATGCACACATGCGTCACATGGAAAACTTGAGTATGCGTCATGACGCTACAGCAGCCCAGCATGATGGCACATCCATGTGCATGCGTCGTCATACATATGAGCACACGGCTGGAACAGCAACCATTTTTTAAAATACCTGTTCTAAGATAGCAGGCGCCTACAAAGCGATAAATAAAAAATATGAATAAAATGTGAGTAACAGCGCAAATTAGGAAAGGAGGGGTCATCAGCAAAATGACAGGGAGGGGCATGGAGCAGCGGAGCAGTGAGTGAGGGTTGGAGGGAGGAAGTCAACGATTGCGGACTGGCGGGGGTGGAGTAGCAACGGTTGAACAGGGTGTTAACTATTCTAAAAAAAAAAAAAAAAATTTGATTGGAACAACAGAACAGCTTTGCAGGGAGGAGCAGGCAACACAGAGCGAGTGGGAAAATTTAAGGGGGGAAGCAGCACATAAGGGAGAGAGCATGAAAACCAACGCACTCCCATGGATTGCTAGAAGAAAAGGAAGTAGTTTCCTGAATGCAGGTAGTGCAAGGACTAACGTCATCCAATCAGAACCCAGTGAAGAAGAAGCGTTCCAGAGGCCGAACAAACGAAGAATCTGGGACAAAATTGGCAGACCCTTTTCGGGTGGGTCAGGGCAGAGAGGGGCTACTGCACCAACTGTGGGGTAGTTTGCCATCACTGTCCTGGGTCTGTCGTGCTATGGTTCTCCAAACTGTGCCAAGTGCACCCATCACGCATTTGGCTCTCAGGGTAGCGAGGACGAGCAATCAAAGAGAGGTACTGTGAAAGGCAACAGCTCAGAACTCAGTCAATCAACAGACACAATACACTGTCCAACCAAGTGCTTACCTTAGTTAAAAGAAAGCACTTCAATAATGCACTAAAACGTAGTGCAACAGATTTCAATAGGTCTCAGCTTCAGGGTTGTGAATCCAACTACGATTCCTAGGTGAGCATTTACATGGTCCATGGTGCACTATCCCCACTCCAGCTGACTCAATGATGTCACAGGGATTTCTAGCTCCAGCATAGACAGGTATGGATTGGGCTCATGGGCAGCTTACTAGGTCTCTACACGTGGAGTATTTCGTAGTTCACTTCACCATGTTTAAGTAACTGTCAATGTTCCCATTGCAGAAAACGGTCTGCACGTCCAGCCCAGACTTTCGCATGCAAGGCCGACGTTGCTGTGGTTCGGATGCTGGTGGGTGTTCTCCTGGCTGGCGATTTCAGCTGTGGCTTCACTGACACGGACCCGTGGCTTCACTCAAGACTTGAGCCATGGTCGGTGAGCAGATGCGGCCTTGGGCCAGGATCCAACAGGAGTTTGAAGCGAGCATTTGTGGGCCTCCGGGCTGTGATCAGACCAGACTCTCGTATGGTAGATACCGCCTCATGCGTCTACCTCGGAAGTGACAGCAGCTAGTCCACGGGATTCACTTGGAGTAGAGCAGCAGCACCAAATATTTGGGCATTACAAAGGTAACGGGCATCACGCATGTCGTTCTTGATTTCTGTACATGGTCCATTGTGGGAGGCCGTGAATGGAGACCCTTTACGACACAAGGCGCATCTAGCATCACTCCCAAGGGCCGCGAGTGACTTCTGAGTGTTCTGCACATAAAAAACACAGCTGACATCTCATCAACCCTGCAGAGCCATGCTCTCACCTTCTCTCTCTGAGGAGGCAGGCAGGCTTCTAGGTGCTAGGTAGACCTTCAGACTCTCCAGCAAGCTTTCAATCATCAGGTGATGGTCTACTCTCCTCTGCGAGACTGGATGTCGTCCAGGTGCTAGCCTCATTCAAACAGCAATCCTTTGAGTTCTCTGTGGCACACTCTGATCCATTCCAAGTTCTTCATTACAACGGAAGAAAGTGGGGAGTTGTAAAACCCACCTTTATAAATATTTGCCAGACAAATTGTGTGCATCTACTCTCTAAGGTTTCAGACCCTGTTTGGGTTCGTTCTCTTTCAAATGTCTTTATTTGGTAGCTCCTGAGACATCGGCTTTGTGCAGATGGTGGCCGTCACAGCAGGGAGCAACAGGGCTGGCTTCAAGCAGAAGTGTCCAAGGGAAGGGCATAATAATGTGTGAAATCTCTGCACTTGGCTGACATCACCGCTGCTAAAGACGTAATCAAAGACCCACAAGAGGGCACGCCCTGCCTAGAAACAACAGAAACTACAATCCCAGCCTTCACCCCTACCTTCTACTAAATTGAAAAGCTCAGAAAGAACTAGTCACATGCTAACAAGGTCCTCACTGAATTTCGAAAGGCAGCCATCCTCTATGCCCCACGTTTTGTGACTTCAGTGGTGGGATCTCCCCCTCGTCCAGTCACAGGGATGCATTCAATATATTTCCACTGTCTGGGAAGCTGTATCACCCTCTGTCTCATTCCATGCTAAACGAGGGGCCATCCACAATGGATGGGATGGAGATAGGATCAGTGCAGGCCCCAAGTCCAGGTTTGGACATGTAGTGGCCCCGGGTTAGAGCAGGACAGAGATGTGATTAGATCCGGTTTCAGGCCTGCAGCTATGATGCCCCAAGCTTCACGCAGGACAGAGGTATGATGAGTACAGGCACCAAACCTGCATGTGTGCTCACCGTGTGTTAGCAAAGGGGAGCCCTGGTTTGTGCATGTAGTGGTCCCGGGTGAGCACAGGTTTGACATATGGCTGCACCACAAGTCAGGATATACTAGACTGACACTGGCCACGGAGTGTTAACAAGGCGTAAGGGCAAGAACTGACCAGGATACACTAACCGTCCAAAATAAGGACTGATAACTGTGCATAATGCAATTCAACTGGGTTGTGCAAAGGGGGTGTCATCCTAAGAAGCAGATATGGGTTAACTAGATAAAATGTAAACCTGCTGACGTGTGCCAGCTCGAGATAATCAAAAGTGGCCTTGATATGTTCAAGGAGTGTTACTGAAACCACCAGTGATGTGTAAGTGGGCCTCGTGCAACAAGACTGTCATACGCTCACAAGACATAATCTGGTTGGCAGGGAAGTGCTACCTGGCAGAATGAAAATATGCCCTCAATTGCCAACTGGCAAACGTGAAACTGCCAGTGATGCACTAACGAGGCCAAACAGCGCCAGCTCGTTACAGAAGTTATAATGTAAAGTGGCCATGATATGCAGAGCACAGGGCAACTGGGAAGCCCGACGCCCGGGACATCTTGTTTGGGGTCAAGGGCAACAAGTTTTTATGTTTACTTTGTCCTTGGGACAAGTAGGCCCAACCCCCTGCAGCACAAACCCTTTGGCTGCCTGTTTACAGAGAGTTGAACTCTTTGCAGTTGAGGTAATGTATTTCCAAAGGATAATGCTGTTCGAACTTGTATTTATGGTTCATTATTTGAAAGCCTTCATTATTAGGGTGCGTGCTGTAAATAAATGTTTTAAGGTCACACTTCACTACTGACGTTGGTTCCAGTACAAAAAAAAAAAACGTGTACACACGTTTGAAAAGTTTAGGCTAAGAGGCTAAGTATAATGCTCCCAGAATGCTCTCTGATTATATGCAAATGAAGTGTCATTTAGTAAAATGTGTTGATGCATGCTAGTATTTCCCAAAAATATTTCTAATGGAAAATCAGTGTAACCATTTTCAACACGATTATGGGAAGCATGAAAATAAACAAACACTGACAAAGCCAACTGATCTGACATATTTTTATAAGTCTTTTAGTTTCATCAATGCGTGTCTTGTTTTGACATGGCTTTTGTAACACTTTATTGTTGTGGGAGCTACCAGGCCCTCAACATTGTAACAAACATTGGCAAAACCCCCCCAAAAGGTTTTTGAACTCTTAAAGCACACGTTGCCACCAGCGGCATAACAAAGGCCCCGCAGCCGCCCTCCAGGGGGCCCCGTCAGCACAGCACCTGCCCTGAGTGAGTCTGGAGAGGGGGCTCCTCCATGTTCTTTGCAAAGGGGCACCCTCCAGTTTCGTTACGTCACTGATTGCCACTGTAGTTCCTGACACTGAACAAAACTACTTTGTGTGGCAATATGCTCCTTGTGGAAGAGCAGAATGCGATCACTCACAGTAAAGCCAGCCGAAAGAGAGAGAAATAGAAGTTTAATAAAAACAAAATGTCTTTAACATCCGACCTAATTAGTGACCAAGACCCACATGTAGGTAGCTTTTTGCATGTCGCAAACAGCGACTTTCGCTGTTTGCGACGTGCAAAAAGCACATTGCAATGCACAAACCCAGTTTTGCGATTCAGTAACCTGGTTACCGAATCACAAAACGGGTTTGCGACTCGCAATTAGTAAGGGGTGTTCCCTTCCTAATTGCAACTCACAGTGCAATGTAGGATTGTTTTGTGACCGCAATCGCAGTTTGCACCCATTTCAAATGGGTGCTAACACTTTCGCAAAAGGGAAGGGATCCCATGGGACATCTTTCCCATTGTGAATGTCACTGTAAACATTTTTTCAGAGCAAGCAGTGGTCCTGTGGACCACTGCCTGCTCTGAAAAAATGAAACGAAAACGTTTCATTTTTCGTTTTTGTTATGCATCTCTTTTTCCTTTAAGGAAAACGGGCTGCATTACAAAAAAAACTGCTTTATTGAAAAGCAGTCACAGACATGGTGGTCTGCTGTCTCCAGCAGGCCACCATTCGTGAGGGGGTCGCAAATTGCGACCCACCTCATGATTATTCATGATGTGGGCATTTGCGAAGCCCTTGCGAATCACAGATGGTGTCAAGGACACCATCCTACATTCGGATTTGCGACTCGCAATTTGCAGGTCACAAATCTGAACCTACCTACTTGTGGCCCCAAATTCTTAAAGAAAGTCACAAAAGTGCACCCATGGTATATGTCGTACCCCTATAAAATATTTGTGAACTGTATTTTAGCGTGGGTAAATACGATGTGTAGATTTGCTCATGTGAAAATCTATTGAGCATTTGCAAGTTCATTTTCCCTCCAGCCACTTTCTTCCCAACCCTCGAAGAAGTTCTAATTCTGCCATTGTCAGGAGTAAATGTCCAACCTTTCTTATTATGGGAAAATATTAGAGAGAAGCTGGTAAAAATCTTTAAAACATGCAGGTTAGTAGGTTTGCAGACTCAAAGGCATTCCAGCCCTGGAACTATTGCTGACTGCTTCCTCCAGCCCCAGTATGCAGATCTGCAGAAAGGTGCCAAAATAAGGAAATTGCTACAGTAGGGATTGAAACTGCAAGTATTCAAGCCCTACTATGGTAGTTGCCCTGGCATAATCAGAGAGGCTATAATCAGAGCTCTTACATAATGAGATTGCTGCCATAATTTGGCGCCACACTACATGGCACCAAAGGGACAAGTAGATCTTTTTACAGGACAAGTAGATTTGAGAAGCAACCTGTCCCCTGGACAAGTAGATATTTTAATAAATTCCACACCCCTGAGTAAGCATAATGAATACCGGTTATGGTGTAATAAGAAAATGTATCTACAGGTAAACAGACCACTTAATTAATATATATGTTTTCAATGAAAAAACAGGGGTTGAAGTGACAGAGTTAGGTGAAAGTGTCAGTTTAAACGTAACATCTACAACTAAAAAAAACGTATTAACTGAAGTAATTATAACTCGTGCCCACCCATGCACAGTGATGTAATCAATTATGTAATTTCAGATGTCATCCGTGATGTCATCAATGATGTCATATAACATGTCCGTGAGTGATGCAATGTGTGGGGTCATAAGCAGTGCCAAATTTTCTGTGAATTTTAAAGTTTTTTTTTAAATGTAAAGTAACATATCAGTAGTATGCCTAACTGTAACATCACTTTAACTTTAGATTTTTTCCAGTGAATTTCTAGGGCTTTTTAAACGTAAAGACGTATGGTTAACATTGTATTACCACATGGAACTATGCTGCGCACACCCTTGCGTGTGCCCTGCATACAATCCCCTGAAGACAGCCAAATCCTGCCGTGCGTGCCAAAGGCTGTATGCATCAGGTTGTTTCAGCCATGTGCAGCTTGTGGCTGGCCGCAGGGCCTGGCCGCCCAACCTCCCACGTTAGGCCCACGTTGCGTCGAACACAACTTTGGCTATACCCAGCGTGAAGCTGGCTGCAGGAGCTGGCCTGCCCCAAGGAACACACACTCCACTTATTTTTGTAATTGTTTTTTTTTATACTGCAGGAGTAAGGTGGTTGCACTGGCTTCAGCAAGAGTCCTGTGGGGTATGAGGGAAACCCCCATTTTTTTTTTATTTGGCCCCTGTGAAAGTGCCACCCAATCCACCCCCCACCCCGCATAGTCCTGTGGGTCAGGGTGCCACAGACCTGTCCCCTTATACCTGGTTTCTTTTTCAGCACACCAAGTTCAGTAATGGCAGTCGCCACATTTCCCACAGGAGCTTGTCGAACTTGCAGTGCAAGGGAGCGGACAGGGAAAGAACGCTGCACCATCAAAGTGCTGTAATATTTGAAGTTGTGTGTGCCTGCAGGACACCTGCAAACCCAACCGTCCAGATAGCTATAAACTTTAAACATTCATTTTTCAACAACTACTAAACAAATTTGCACCAAATCACAAAAAGCACGCTTTCTGTGTAAAGAATAGCTTTCTGCTAAATTTGGTTTAATTCCATTCAAATGATTTGGATATAGCGCTGTTAAGAAAAATACCTATGGAAACTACATGAGAAAATTGCATTTTGAGGCTCCATCTTTTTCCCAGGCCCCGCTTGATGGATCACCCCAAAACTATCCAGGAAAGAGCTGAAGTAGATGAACATTTTTTGTTAAGTTTAATGAAGATTCACCATAAGGCGCCAGGGTTGTTATTAAACAACAAAAAAAAAAAAATTCTTATAGTTAGAAAGGTCCTGACTATAACTACACAGTGGCAACCGCCACTGTGACTGTGTAACTATATATATACATATATTTTCACCAAAAATGAGTCATCGCACTCCAGGAAGTTCCTATTTTCAGCTTTTAGTTAGATCATAAGCAGTGCTTCCACCACCCAACGCGTTTCAACCTAACCAGGTCTTGATCATCAGCACCGGCAGTAAGAGCGTGCGATTTACGTGTGGCCATTTGCTGATATATATATACATATATATATATATATATACACACATATACACACGCACACACATATATATATCTATATATATAAAACAATATTTGGTGGAGTGTGGCCGGCAACCCGACATGGCAAACGCTTGAAATCCATGCGCTGCCGATCCACACACTCCCTTCACCAGACAGTGTGACGGGACCTGATGGAACCACAAGTTCCAAGCCCAGAGGCGCTTTAACCTAAGAAGCATCGGGTGAGCAGCATACCACTGAGGATTTTCTCATCAGCACCTTGGCAAATAAAGGGCGCTCCTTGCCTGCAGAGCCACTCCGGAGCTAGGAGGGCATCAGCCCACTGGTGAAAGGATTAGTTGAGATGAACTGGTGCTCCGGAGCACCACCCAACAAGAATTTTAAATAGGTGAAGAAGACCGGATGAGTGGTTCAGTCCTAGCCCTCCCCAATAATCGTGTGCCAGCTCAAGACAGGGGTCCCAGGAAATGACGCAGCCAAGTGACAAGGTGACAAGCCAATGAGGACTGCTGAAGCACGAAGGAAGCCCAAAGGACACTCGCTGGAGGGAGCAGGGGCCCCAATCCGGGTTCGCACCTTCAGGGAACACCTTGGGGACCTGCAAAAATACACATGGAAAAAAAGATGATGTGGGTGCACAATAAAGATGCACAAGTGTAGCAATTGTAGAACAAGACTGCAAAATGGAGTATCAGAACCCACAGAATCAGCGAAGACCATTGTGGTTTTTCATGCTGAACATTGATAACATGATCCTGGGGGACAGTCGTGATTTAGAGAGCCAGAAGAAGGCCAAGTAGGTTTCAAGACAAGGTTTAAATTGAAACATTGTTAATTTTCTCAGAGAAAACTCACACTGTCTGAAAAGGCAGAAGCCGGTGTGCCATATAGAAAGAAGGTGCAATCAATTAACATCAACACTAATTTGTAATCTAGGAACTCTACAAGCCAAGAAATTAAATAATGCTGTGCCGGCTGAACAAAGTGACATGATTTCCGAATAGACCCTTTTTTGACCCACACAAAATGATTTCCTAAATATTTGACAGAAAAAGAATAATCCAAGACATTTTCTATTATGGGTGTCGTGGAGAAGAAAAGCACCTCAGTTCTACAAGTCTCCCTTCATGGCTCATCTTCTGTCCATTAAACTCGTGATAGGTCATACATTCTTTCTCTGCCTTGGATGGTCTCTATAGGGGTTGTTCCGAAAGACTGGTATGGTGTCCTGAGTTGATCGACTTTGGGGAAGTGTTCAAAAGAGACGAGTTGAAGGAACAACATGGATGTCTGTAATGATGCCCAAACTCAAGTTGGTTGGTTGCGCATCAGGTAAAAAGTAAACATCTTATCCTCTGACTCAAACTCACATCATCAGCAGTTACCAACAATAAGAGTTCTTTAATGCCTTTTTAGGTCGAGCGCGCAAGCGCTTCGACCTGTTGTACGTCTTGTGGGCTTTTAACCACGCCCACCTCACGCCCCTCAAGTTCACTCGTTCGTGGGCTCGCCTTTCAAAAACTCTTCATCATCATTGGTAAATGCTTTCCGTTTGTCCCTCCTTGGGGTGGTTCTGTTACCACTTTGCAGACTGCCCTTGTTAGATGGATAATTGCACGATTGCCAATACGTTTGACTGCAAGCAAACTTCTTTTTCTTTTTGTGTCTCTCCTTCTCGCTCATACTCACGGCAGCCATGGCACTTTGGATCGGCTTGCCTATGTCAACTAATGTTTTATGTTTCGTTTTCAATTTATGTGGCAAGAAAATTCCTGTTAGGAATTTACAACGCTAATAACGTTAAGTCGAGCAAACGCGAGACCCATTGCATTGCAAATGCTGGCTGTTTGATGACATCTGGTTGGGTTGGAAAACTTATTGTGACATCATTCACCAGACCATCTTTTTGACAGTGGCTTCATCAATGAGAGAAAGTGTTTGATAGGATGCAGGACTAGAAAGCATGGCAACAAGAGAGAGCTGGCAATGGCTTCGTGCCTTGCAATGGGACAAGAGCACAGTGATGCTTTATTCATTTATTTTTCACTGTAAGAGGGAAAATGTAAACTGGTTATATTTTTCAGCTCCGGTTAATTTGGGAGGTTTGTCTTAAATCGCAGTAATTTATCTCCATGTTATTGGCCCAAATGATGCACACTCAGGTCAGGAAACAAGGTAGCTTTCTCCAAGCTATAGAAATTTGCTGGATGTTGAGCACTGCACTTTTGGAAGCAGTTCTGAGGGGTTGGCAGGTCCATTCCAGGCTGCAGACTAACTAAAAGCAGTGATGTCAGCGAAGTGCAGAACCCCAGAGCTGAGATCAAGGGAGTAGCCAGAAAATTAAAATCACCCCCTCCCCACTTTGATTTAGAAGTCTGATGGCACCAAGCAAGTGAATCAAGTGTGTCCAACGCTTCCTAGATGAGCTCCCTTGTCTCTTCCATCCAAGCATCTATTTATTCATCCTTCCCCCCCTTCCATCCACTTTTTCACCTTTACTGTTTGCTATCCATTCATTCTTTCATCCATCATTCAAATTTTACACATTGCATCCATCCATCCAATCTGCCATGCATCGATCAGTCCACCCACTCTATCCATCATCCACTGTGCCATCCATCCACTCTGCCATCAATTCACTCATCCATCCACTCTGCCATCCATCCACTCTGCTATCAATTCACTCATCCATCCACTCTGCCATCCATCCAATCACCCTTTCTCCCACTCATCCAACCGTTACTATGCCACCCTTTCACCTGTCCATCCACATATTCATCCCTTTACTCTGCCATCCTTTCTCTTCCCCATCCACCTATCCATCCATCCCTTTACTCTGCCATCCTTTCACCTGTCCAAGCATCCATCTACCCATCCATCCATCCCTGTAATCCTCCATACTTTCACCTCTTCACCCACCTATCCTTCACTCACACATTCATCCACTCAATCCTTCGCCCACCCTTCCATATAATATTCCTTCCTTCGTTCCCTTTTGTACTCCGTCCCTCTTTGGTCCCGCTCGCTCTCCTATTGTTGCATTAGTTATGAGTTCTTGTCTTCCATTTGCAGACAGATTAGGCCCATCAAGTACCCCACCCCCGCGCAGCTGCTAAAATGGAGTGTTCCCTTCGCCACTGGCTGGGATCCTGGTGCAGCTTCTCACACTAAGGCAGGGGTCTTCAAACTGGGAGGCGGGCCCCCGCTAGGCAGGAAGGGGGTGGTGGGGGAGGGACCCTCAAATGATTCCAGGGCGGCGCCCTGCTGTGGCTATAAGAAGCATCATGCTGATAACAGGGCTTTGTTTGAAGCAGAGAAACTGACAGCACCAAGCTCTGTAATGGGCCATCACTAACACGCTTTGTCATTTATATCCAAGCTGGGAGTATGCGTCAAAAGGGGAGGGACTCCAAATACTCTTCCGAACCCCAATAAATCACACTCTTACATGGTTGATAAGCGTTGCCTGACCAGAATAGTATTTTATTGCATTTTTAAAACACTAACAGAACTTAACTGCAAAGTTTAAATAAGTCTAGGAATAATTGTGAAAAATTTGGAGGGGGGGCGATGATTTTTTTCCCCATGGGGTGAGGGGGTGCAGCATTAAAAAGTTTGAAGACCACTGCACTAGGGGCAGTTTCAGCAGTTTGCTTGTGAAGATGGGCCCTAAGGTGACGCACTTTCGGGGGGCACTTAGGACAACCCTCAAAGAGAAACTAACCGAGAAGAAGAAAGAAAAGCTCCTCAACAGTCCCTAGTTATGATTTCTGCTGAAATGAGGCACTGGGAGACTTTAACAAGAGAAGACACTGCTCAAGTATTCAGTCCTCACATCTCAGCCCTGCTCATGAATCTGAAGAGCTGATCTATGCCACCTTTCACAAATGTCAAGGGATTATTAATGCAGCTTCTGATAAACCCTGACTACTGAAATCTACGTGTAAAATGCTACCTGCAAAGTGAGCTAACTGAAGAAAGGTTAGCGATGGGAAAGAAATAATGAGCCTGAAAGGAAGGAATCTAAAGCTAGAGACAGCATTTGGAAACTTGTACAAAGGAAAGGTTTGCAGACGCCACAGGACCTGACTTCACACCAAGTGCTTCCCAGGTGCAATTATAGCACAATAAAGAATTAAAGGTACAAGGTAGCAATCTCGGAAAACAAAGGGCAAAGGACAGTTTTGACTGGAGAAGCATCCAGATTAAGATGTTCTTCAGATGACACTTAGAACAAGCACTGGCAAACCCTAAAGGTATGGCATTGGGTGCAAGTCATTTGGCTTTGTCAATGCTTCTCTTGTGTTGTCATGGTTTTTGCACAATGTTATTGTTGGGGAAGCTGCCGAACTCTCATTAATTTTAAACCAAAACAAGCATTTGCAATGCAACGGGTCTCGCAATACGTTGAGTTAGCGCTATTAGTGTTGTAAACTCCTAACCTGACTTTTTTTGCCACATTAAATGGAGAAACAAAATGAGCACAATCGAGATTGCACTGCGAAATAAAGCGAAAATTTAGTCCAGAAACCATATGGAAAACATGGAGCCTCGTATGTTTCCAGTAGTTTACCGGTGCTGTTGACGAGGGCTAAACACCAGAAAAGGCATGACGTATGCATGCCTTTCACGAATGAAAAAAAGCAGATTTTAAAAGGCAAGCCCACAAACTAATGAAAGTAGCTGACGTAACATGGGCGTGGTTAAAATCCCCCTAAAGAGAGATTAGAAGAGGGACGAAGCGCTTTGAGCTCACCCCTAAAAACAGAAACACTGGCTAGAAGTTAAGATAGTCTTTACTCACAAAGACCACACATTGTCATAGTAGTTTCTGGAACTTAAAAGAACTACTTCATGTGTGGATGTGCTCTTTGTGAAAGAGCAGAATGCTGTCACTCACAGTCAAGTTAGCCAATGGCTGACGTTTATGGACCCGTCTCCCCCATACTGTATCTTATATTGGGCAGAAGAAAAAAATAAAAGACAAAACAGCAGACAATGGAGGGAGTGGCCTGATGCTGTACACTAAAGTGGGCAGAAAAAAATGTGACTGACAAAATAACAGACGAGAGGGGGAAGAGGATTGGCTGACGTCCCCTAAACGCAAATATATTATAAATGTAAATCTGGTGAAGTGAAAAAGTCTTGGCTAATGGCAGACCTAAAAAAAATAGTAAAAGAGGCTGTTTATGAATATGTTACATGCAGGTTACAAGGTGGTTAACAGCAAATCTGAAATCTAAAGCTGTGTGCATCACATGAGCATCGCTGACGTCAGAGTGACAAGTGAATTTTTTTAAATGGCCAATGATCACAGCTGCTCCCACCCATGCTACCTAGGGATGTACGCCATCCCTGGCTGCTTTTAACATTTAAATGGAAGAAGTGTGGCATCAACGGTTAGCTGATTCTTTGTAAGAGCAAATGTCCATTTGCAAAAAATGTTACCAATTACGAAATAAAAAGAACTAAAAATGACAAACCATTTCATTTTTTAGGTCGAGCATAGCAGCGCAGAAGCGCTGCTTTTCTGACGTGTTGGTATGTATCTGGGCTTTTAACAACGCCCACCTCATTCCCATCACTACCGCGCGTTCATGGGCTTGCCTTTCAAAAATCCATTGATGACATTGGTAAATGGTTTACGTTTGTCCCTCCTTGAGGAAGTTTTGTTACCGCCTTGGCCATCGCCCCGTTACATGGCTAATTGCACTTTTGCAGATATGTTTGGCAGCGAGCAAACTTCTTTTTGCTTTTGTGTGTCTCTTCACGCTGATGCTCATGGCGGCCGTGGCTCTTTGAAGCGGCTTGCTTATGTGAAACTATTTTACTTTTCATTGAAAATGTATGTGGCAACAAAAGTCCGGTTAGGAGTTTACAACGCTAATAACTCTAATTCGGGCAAATGCGAGACCAATTGCATTGCAAATGCTTGTTTACACTTGAAACTGACAGGGAGGGAGCCAGGAGATTAACAAGCATTGGTGCATCCAATACGCCTCGCCTCTGGGCGAGCTATTGGCTTTGTCTAACCTGGTTAGCCATGTTGTACAGAAGTGTGGCTGCGTACTGCATGGCTGAATGTTGGGGGGGAAAAGAGTGCTATGATGCGACAAGCGCTGACCACGAGGGGCAGTGATTCGCTTTCTTAATAAGGAGTTTTTCTCAGTCACAAAACTACACGCCCAGTTTTAATCCTAAAAGTTTCTATATCAGAACCACCATAGCCATATCCCATTCAAGACATTCGTTTACACTTCGCGAGTCGTTAAGATGCAAATAAAAACAGATGATTCACAACAAAAACAAGAGGCTAAACAACTGTGTTTATTTCCCCATGAAACACACAGGAAAATTATGTAGCTTAATTGTACACAGTTCGAGTCAAGCATGATAATGAAAAGCACAGGGGTGCCACAGAGTGCAAACGAAAGCCCACACAGCGTTAAACACAAGCCGAGAACAAAGCAGACATCAAAAAAGGGAAGAAGGGTGCAATCGTCCTGTCAAGATTCTCATTTGGGAGGAACTGAAAAGAGCTGTGTTAACCAGTGAACAGTACTAGTTCTCTAATGTCATCTCTCGCCGGAGACCTTTATCCCACAGGTGAGACCTATTGCGGGCTCCTTCCCTCTTTTAATGCATCCTACCTGTATTTGTATAGCATCTTTCCTACAATTTATAGATTGTCAGTCATTTCTTCGTAGTTTATTACATCTGGAGTCATTACATCACAGCCACTAAATCGGATGTAAGTTTACATCAGTGCTGGCAAGTTTCTAATTTGGTTTTAATATTCAATTTAATTTTTTGACATATGAGATTTTGTATTGGGAGGATAAACGCACCCAAACATCCTTTTTTGAAATTGATATCCATCTTCCTTTGGGGGGAAGGGAAACCCCCCATAATCCTTCTTTTTTAACTATTATATCTTCTTTTTAATGGCTTGAGGGGGAGACTGTTATCTGGGAGTAGGCCACCATACCACCCTTTTCTTTGTTTATATTTCTGCATTCTTAATTCTCTCTCTCTCTCTCTATATATATATATATATACATATATATATATCTGCTCCTGATGCCTAAAACATACATATATAAATGTTTGTGGTGTTATAGCCCCGTGTGTGTGTGTATATCCTTTTCCATATACATGTTTAACAAAATGTATGTTCTATTCTTAAAATTATAAAATAATACAGTATTGTTTACAATATATTTTTGTAATGTACAAATTATTAAGTTTTTAATTGTCATATATTTATTTAGTATACCATTATAAATAATAACTATATTTTAAATGTATATATGTTCATATATAGTCTTAAGGGTTAAATACCATTAAAATATATGTGATTACTTACAGGTCTTAGCAGTGAAGTAATGACTTAAGATGCATATGTAACAAAATACTCAAGGCTCAGATAAAATCCCCTGATTGTAATGCTTCTGAAGAGAAGATAGCATACCTGTAATCTTCTTACAAACATTCCCACTGAAGCGGTAATGAACACGTTTTTGAAAGTACAGTAGTAAATGTTTTAAAGGTGTCATGATGTACACGTGGTTGTCCACGTCGTGCTCCGGTAGTAACACACTGGTAGGCAGTTGAATCTTATACCTATTTGCTTTCGGAATTGAATAATTCACGTTCAGAGCCACTGAAATTATGCGGCGTGGAGGACTAAATTATACGGCAGGGTTGACTAAATTATGCAGCAAGAAAAGACAAATAATGCAGGGCGATGCAGATTTTTTTTTTATTCTATTACTTCATTATTTTGTGATCTGTACGCATGTTAAAACATCGTGGCAAAGGTTCACGTCACTGGTACCAGTTTAACAACCAAATACTGCAATGAGCAACTGAAGGTTGGCCAGCCAACCCTATCAAAGAGCTTTCAACTGTTCGGCAACACGTGTTCCTGCATTTTTAGTAACTTTTGATCCGTTTCAACCAGAAGCCTTTTTTGTTAAAATCTGCAGATTATGAAGCATATTATGGATTATGAGGCAGATGCGAAAATCATAACTATGCAGAAAATGACATGACTACAAAATGGCATAATTCTAGTGGTTCTGCTCCTATTACTATAAATTATGGGATCCCCTGTGTAAATGTGTAGTACCAACTGTTAGCTTTATTTGTGTTCAATGACTAGCTATCAGCTCCGATAGCTAGACAGAGAGACAGAGAGACAGAGAGACAGACAGACAGACAGACAGACAGACAGACAGACAGACAGACAGACAGACAGACAGATAGATAGATAGATAGATAGATAGACAGACAGACAGACAGATAGACAGACAGATAGACAGACAGATAGATAAACAGATAGATAGATAGATAGACAGATAGATAGATAAACAGACAGACAGACAGGTAGATAGATAAACAGATAAATAGATAGATAGATAGATAGATAGATAGATAGATAGATAGATAGATAGATAGATAGATAGATAGATAGACAGATAGATAAACCGATAGACAGATAGATAGACAGATAGATAGATAGTCAGACAGACAGACAGACAGACAGATAGATAGATAGATAAACAGATAGATAAACAGATAGATAGATAGATAGATAGATAGATAGATAGATAGATAGATAGATAGATAGATAGATAGATAGATAGATAAACAGATAGATAAACAGATAGATAGATAGATAGATAGATAGATAGATAGATAGATAGATAGATAGATAGATAGATAGATAGATAGATAGATAGACAGATGGATAGACAGATAGATAAACAGATAGACAGATAGACAGATAGACAGATAGCTAGATAGACAGACAGACAGACAGACAGACAGACAGACAGACAGACAGACAGACAGATAGATAGATAGATAGACAGATAAACAGATCGATAGATAGATAGATAGATAGATAGATAGATAGATAGATAGATAGATAGATAGATAGATAGATAGATAGATAGATAGATAGATAGACAGATAGATGGATAAACAGATACAGATAGATAGATAGATAGACAGATAGATAGATAAACAGATAGACAGATAGATAGACAGACAGACAGACAGACAGACAGACAGACAGACAGACAGACAGACAGATAGATAGATAGATAGATAGATAGATAGATAGATAGATAGATAGATAGATAGATAGACAGACATACAGATAGTCAGACAGACAGACAGACAGACAGACAGACAGACAGACAGACAGACAGACAGACAGATAGATAGACAGACAGATGGATAGACAGACAGATGGATAGACAGATAGATAGACAGATAGATAAACAGATAGCTAGATAGATAGTCAGACAGACAGAGAGATAGTTAGATAGATAGATAGATAGATAGACAGATAGATAGATAGATAGATAGATAGATAGATAGATAGATAGATAGATAGATAGATGATAGATAGATAGATAGATAGATAGATAGATGATAGATAGATAGATAGATAGATAGATAGATAGATAGATAGATAGATAGATAGACAGACCATGAAGCCAGTCCCCCTTGCTCGAAGAGAGAGGAGTGATGTGGACTGAAGGAGGATGAGAGCAGCTGGAGATGCTCCTGGTGGGAAATGGGGCTAGACTTTAGAAACCAGGTACTTTCACAAGCCTGTGACGCAGGAGGAGTATTCAGCCCCATTAATGGCGGCACTGGGCGGTATCCTTTGCGCCTGAAAAGCACGGGTGTCGAATCATCATCTACCATTCATAAGGTGTTAAACATTTATTGATATTTTACAAAAGTGGTAAAAATAGATGGATGGATTAAGAGAAGATTGTCTGATGAAGGAAGAGGGGTCCGTATGTTGATCCAGATTTTGTGTATGTTTTAATGTATTTTAGGCCCCACCCGACAGAAATAATAAAGTATATCTTTTTGTGTTTTGTAGCATTGAAATCATATCATATGCTGGAGACTGCTCGTGCCTATGTTACACTATGAACAATGTATGTGTGAGAAGAAATGCACGTGACACCGAGATGAGCACGTGACACCGAGAAGTGCACAGCATCAGCACAGGTATTAAAAACACTAACAGCGGAGAACTCGCAGAACGCAGGATGTGCTCCAGATAAGACACGCCCACGGATGCCGACAATAATCACACTGCACAATTATTATTTTTTGCAGCACTTAAACATCACAATGTTTTTCCATTTTCAAGGGCTGTGTGTCACCCAATGTCCTATTATCCAATGTATCGGTACTCAGTTTGTCGACCTCGGAAGGATGAAGGGCTAAATCGGCCCGGTAAAGGTTCGACCTCGTAAACCGTAGTTCCCCGCTGATGTCATCATAGAGCACCCGACCAAGAGTAAGGGATGCTGTGGTTTACATACGCACTCTTACGTCACCACCGCCAGCGTGGCTAGAAGTACTGAAGAGCATTACATTTACCCCCACGCTCTTGTCTCCGTCCCAGTAGGCGCTATGAGCGGGAGATGTCAGTGTTTTACGACTGATGGTGCCGAGAGGCGGCCGGAGATGAATGAGTCTGCGGCTGCGCAGGCCTGTCCCTGCATGCAAATGTGAGGGGCACGGAGCAGGCTTAGCCAAGACCTTCAAAAAAGGATGTAAAACAGAGACATTCAGAATGATAACAGAGCAAGTGACCTCCAAGTCTCCGCTGTGTCCAAGAAGTTGATGGACCGGAGACTTCCATGCCAGGGAGACGGTGCACATGCTCAGCTGCGTACAGTGCCCCTTATTTTAAAAAAGAGAATATTTTTGGGGTCGACAAACACTTTCCTTTTTTTGTGGGGTGGTGGGGCTTCAGGTTTCCCAACAATCACGCGAGATAAGCAGGACAGTAGGGGGACTCAAGGAGCAGCTGGAAGGGAGATGAGTGCAGACTGTCAGGGGTACTCATAACTCAATATTTTGTAAAAACAACCATTTTTAAGACATTTAAAACAGAGACAAGTGTTTGTGTGTTGTGTCTGCGAGTGCATGTAAAACTCCCAAGTGAAATCTGACAGACACCTCACCATACCCGACTAAAAGCATACATGACTGCCCTGCAACATGGCGGCTCTGGGGACAAGGTGGGGGGTCCAGACTGCAGCGGTGGGGGCGCCCCAGTCGTTCGACCCTGGTGCTTGTGGTCTAGAAAGCAAAACAAGGGGCGCACGGAGGGTGTAAAGGGCACGGATACCAAAAATATGATGGTATACTGTAGCCAAATGGTTAACGCTGGCTACTTCTAGGATAATTTTTCATTATCTCTGGTTAGCGGTAGGTGGCCACCAGTTCACGAGGTCAGGGGGCCAAGGAATACCTTACTACAGGATCACACTCTTGCAGCTGGCGCCCTCGTGTGGTAGGACTCAAGAAGGACCATTTGTAAAAAGTATGAACCATGAAAGTGGTCCTAGGCATGGCCATGGCACTTTATGACGCCATCCTGAAGAAAGACCTCCAGAACCTGTCTGTGCTGAAGTTCCCCTACAGCAGTGGATTAAAGAATTCCCCAATCTTTTATCCATGTCCGGGACTAAAAGAGGATTATTTAATCTTTGTACTAGATATCACTTAGCTGTTCTCAACTTGTGCGTACATTGTGCTTAGACAGAAGCACTGCTCCTGGGGATGGATGGTCCATGAGCTCGCATTGCTCCATCTTGAAGTCTCTCGATGAAGAGAGCTCTTGTAGCCCTGGAAGCCGCAGGATCAAGAGTGGCTGCTTCTCCAAGGGGGATCTGAGTGGACCCAGCAATAGGGCGTGAGCTGAAGGTCACAAGGACTCTGCTCCATGGCTCTTTACCCCACAAGGACTCAGCATCACTGCTCTTCAGCCAGCAGGCACTCCATCTGCAGGATCCAAGTTGTCAGAGATGCTAGCATGCACTCTGACATTACATTTGGCCAGATTCAGGCTGGGCAGGAAATGCTGGTTGGCTCAGCCTCTGGTAAGTTTTGCAACTGACTCGCATTGCCCAAGACACTATGGTTCTGCAGCGTACTTGAAGACTCACTCATAAGGGTGTTGATCGAGAACTTCTCCCGACCTCATGTCTCTTGAGAAGAACATGTTTTTAAAAGTACAGGGGCATCACCTACCATTACTGGAGCTGCTGTGTATGCAAGTACTTTATAAAGCACAAACCTGGCTACGCTGTCCAAGACATGCATGTTCAAATAGAGTGGAAGGAAGCCAGCATGGGATGGGTGGGTGAAGCATAGAGAGGGAGAGGTCATACATTCCAATGGATGAAGAGGTACCAGAGAGGGCAGAGCGCAGAAGAGGATGGAGAGACTTATTTACAAGCAAGGCATGGTGAGGAACGGCAACTGCAAAGCCGATGTAGAGCAGGTGGGGTAACTATAGACTTCATAGTGGTCAGATATGGGTGTGAGTGCGGTAAATATTAGGTTAGGAGTTGGAGGAACGAGAAGAATTGAACTCTGTTCAAGATGGGACTGGTATTCGCGATGGTACTCACCAAGAACACTATATACCACCACAGCACCTGCTACTCCCCTGCCAGACCTCTCCGCTCCGCCCAGCAGTCACTCGCCACCGTACCCCGCATGAAGAAGTCCACTGCTGGAGGAAGATCGTTCACCCACCTTTGCTGCAAAATGTGGGAACACCTTACCTCTCCACCTCAGAAAGTCACCATCGCTACCTCAATTCAGGAAGGACCTCAACACCTGGCTCTTCGACTGAACTCTGAGGACATTCCCCACAGCGCCTTGAGACCCTATGGGTGAGTAGTGCGCTCTAAAAATGACTGATTGATTGATTGATACATTCCAAGGAGTGATTTTCAGGCATGAAATGAAACATCGCAGTGGAGTCCAAAATGCTACTGGATAGATTTCGTCATGCTCTAATCCACCTTAAATACTTCAAGTATTTACGCAATGAGGCAACCTGTGGTCCAGCCGAGAACTATACTTTCTTTAAAGAGCCAAGGAAATTTCTTCAGTGCCCGTGTGTTGGAAGCTCTTGTTCCTCACACAAAAAACTGCATTCCTCAGAGATTCCAAATCCACAGGTGTGGAAAGGCTGAAGGATTCGTCCCCAAGCACACCTCAGGCTGCCTGGGGGCGGCGCTGGTGATCCCCGAGAACAGTGAAGAGCCTCTACAAGCAGTTGAAGATGGCTGACACCTGCATTGCCTCCCCATGGTGCAGATAGTTCATCTATGACGGTCAAGGAACCCTTTAATTCTCTGCTTTGGGATAGGCCATGAGGCTTAGCAAGAGGTGAAAGATTCCCTCCACTTTATTCCGCTCATGGGCAGAATGCTGGCTACCCAACTGATTGACATCGGCCTCTTCCCGAGGGCGATTTCACACAAGCTATCATATTGTTTCATGAGTAGGTTCTTGAGGTCTGACAAATTCCGCAACAGGTTTCTATTTTAGGTCTGCGGTTTTCCAAGACTTGGGGTTAAGCCAGAGATAGAGAGACATTATAACTTTTTAAAACCCACTTGTTGATTTAACTTCAGTATCCGCAGCCATGAGTAGTGTAGATTCTTGTATTTGCTTATTTTATTCCCAAAGAACAGTCCTGGAGCATGTGGGCTGCTGGGCAACACTTCGCTGGTTACATAGGCTAGTAAGACTACTATAAATGTATATTTTGGATAAATCTAGGTCTTTATAGAGCCACAGCTTTGTATGCGGACAAGAGGGTAGATGCCTTCTGTGTGTGCCAGGTCTCCTATGGCCTGGCTTGAGTATCACTTAAAGTTACAAGTTGACTCAAGGCCTCTGGTTCATCGGTTCATCCAGACTAAAACAGAGGGCTGATTCAGATATTGGCGGATGAGTTACTCGGTCACAACAGCGATGGACATCCCTCTGCCAAAATCGAAACCCCATTATATCCTATGAGATATAGATTGCGGAGGACAGGATATCGGGCACCATTGTGACGGAGTAACTCGTCTGCCAATATCTAAATCAGAGCCAGAGTCTCCTAAACAGCACAATTTGCTACTTTCTCGACAATGAAGCTGAACAGAAGCACAGTCTGTGCTTTCACCTCCTGCACTGTTACCCTTGCAGTAAGCAGCATTTCATTAATTCTTATATGTTATGTTCCATCATGTACTTTATCTAAAGTGATGTGGCCGAGATGCCATGCCACTGAGCACAAGGGGCCAGGACCAGAACTCTTCCTCTTTCCTATGGAAAACCTATACATCGCTGCATGGGTCTTCCTTGTGACATCACCATGCCAGCGATAGAAATAGGAGACACCTAAAAAATCCAAATTATTTTACCATTTTTAATTTTAAAAAGCTATTAAACACTACAGTAAATCTTAAGTTTTATGAACACTGCACAGAGAAGGATTACTTAGCATTAAAGCAATAAAGAAACATCTGAGACTCAAGAGGTCACATCAAGGGCTGGACATCTAGAGTGTAAGACAAATTCTCTTTTCTTTTCGTGCAAGGTACTATTGTCTCTTCTAGTCACTGCCAAGGGTGCCTCTTTCTGGATTTCTACGTCCTGGCTCCAACGTGTGCCCATTCTCGAATGCCTCACTTACAGCAACAGGAGGTTTGTTTGCTTTTGAGGTGTACGGATTGTGGGGTATTATATGACTTGGCTATGTGACCTTCCCGTATAATATGCTCTTCAAAACTGTCTTGGGTTCAGTCAGACTCATTTTAAAACCTCTTGCTCAACCCTGGGTGTTGTGGCTTCAAGCAGCAAGGCTTAAACAAAGGAACAAGCGTAAAGTATTTAGACGCACCGAACAGAAGAATAAGAACACAATGAAATAAGTCAGACACCAATTTGTAAAAATACATTATATTTTTATGATTTTTTTAGACACCAAAGAAAATCTACCAGAGGGTTCTGGAGATATAGGGCCTCATTCTGACCCTGGCGGTAAAAACCGCCAGGGCCGTGGCCCGCGGGAGCACCGCCAACAGGCTGGCGGTGCTCCGTTGGGCATTCTGACCGCGGCGGTTCAGCCGCGGTCAGAAACGGAAAGTCGGCGGTCTCCCGCCGACTTTCCGCTGCCCGGGAGAATTCTCCATGGCGGCGGAGCGCGCTCCGCCGCCATGGGGATTCTGACACCCCCTACCGCCATCCTGTTCCTGGCGGGTCTCCCGCCAGGAACAGGATGGCGGTAGGGGGTGCCGTGGGGCCCCTGGGGGCCCCTGCAGTGCCCATGCCATTGGTAAGAGGGCCCCACTTGGTATTTCAGTGTCTGCTATGCAGACACTGAAATACGCGACGGGTGCAACTGCACCCGTCGCACATACCCACTCCGCCGGCTCCATTCGGAGCCGGCTTCCTCGTGGGGAGGGGTTTCCCGCTGGGCTGGGGGCGGCCTTCTGGCGGTCGCCCGCCAGCCCAGCGGGAAAGCCAGAATGGCCTCCGCGGTCTTTCGACCGTGGAGCGGCCATATGGCGGCTCCCTCCACGCGGGCGGCGACCGCCGGCCTCAGAATGAGGCCCATAGATTTTTAAGTGAAACTTAAATCTCAGCATTTTGGTTCAAAGTGCAAAGAAGCATTGTTAACTGTAACGTTTGGAACGTTGTAGAAAGTTTGAAAAAGTTGTGTTTGACTACTCCTGCTTGGACTGAAAGACCAATATCGACAGGGAGAAGGTCAGGGGGATAATAAGGAGTATTTGGACAGTTACCTTGACACCAAAACAGTCTCAAGTCCGGTTACACACTTGATGCAAGAACTTCCATAGACTTCAATGGAGTGATGCTGATGCTGAGGATGCAGGATGCTGAGGATGCAGGATGCTGAGGATGCAGGAGAGATGGTCTGGATGCTGAGTGGTTGGCAGTCGCATTCCTGCAGTTGCACCTAGATCCAGGGAGCCAGAGAGGTCGGTGTTACTCAAAGTCCTCTTTCAGCCAGCAAAAGCCCAGCAATAGCCGGGCTGCTGGTTTATTGTCACAGCAGGTCCAGTGGGATCCTCTGGTGAGGGCTAGGTTCCCTTGTTGGTGACCAACCTGCACTCTGAGGACTCAAGATCTTGCAGACTCTGGTGCAACGGATGAGAGGCAAGTGTTTTTTTTGGCTACACAGCGGCAATCAGCAACGGTTTCCTCATAGTGCCTGCAGACCAGCCTGTGTGGGCAACTTCAGCTTTTGTGGCCCTGGAGCTGGAATAGGGAGTCAGCCGACTGGCTCCTGGAGTTTACCATTTTTGGACTGGAGCTCTGGAGCAACTTTTCCCAGAGCCAGGAGCCACAGGCAACGTCCTCTCTTTGCTAGCCCAAGGACCAGCCTGTGCAGTCCACAGGATGGTGCAGCATCTCTTGCCAGGTCCAGGGATCAGCAGGGCAGTCCTTCAGTTCTTTCTCCAGTCCGAATGTGATATGAGTTTCAGGGTGCCAGGGGTGCCAGATTTATGCCCTGAGAGTGCCCTGATGGGGTAATGCAGTTTCTAGCCAATGGGCTACCAGGATCCCTTCAGCCCTTTGCCGACTTACAGCCTTGTGTTGCATCTAGAAATCCCAGAAGGCACTACTCTGCCCACTCTCAAGATGTATAAACTCTTCGTCAGCCGTGAGGAGCTTGGTAGCCCACCCTAGAGGTGTGTCTTCCTGTGGGCTACACATCTATGGAAAAACAAGTTTGGCAATTGGTTTCCCCTCTCTATTCCAGCTGCCAGCCCGCCTAGCTGGACAAAGCAGCAGCCCCTCTCAAGTATAGTTGGCATTTGCCCATGAAAGGTGGCTTTGGCTTTTGGGCCAACAGCCTGTGCGGTTTCCTGCGTGCTGGAGGTAACACCTTCCTTTATTGCAGGCCATTATTGTCCTAGTACTGGGGAGTCGTTTTCATTTCTCTCCAGGAAGGCAGGATGCTGTCTGGTGGCTAACAACTGCTGGTGGCCATAGGAAAAACCTGGCAACAGCGTGACAACTTTCTAAAAGGGTGTAACTCTGGTCATGGCCCACGGGCTACCAAAGTAAAAACTACAATTTAGTGTTTATACTTTTAGGACACATAAGACTATATCTCCTACTAAATAATATACAGGTCCCTGCCTTAGGGCATGATAGGCCTTCCTTCGGGGACACTTACATATATTGGTTTCAATGGTGAAGTCGAACTGGCATTTTAAAACTGCAGTGTTAGACTGGAAGCCATGTTGTGCTTTGCACACACATGGTGGCACAGTCAGTGTTGCAGCCCTGAGGGGGATATTTAACTTACAGGCCCTGGGTATCCGTGGAGGCCAAATACTGGACTTATAAGAAAGTTAACTTATGCCACTTGGTGGCGGCCAATTTAACAAACATTTTGTAAACGGTTAGAGCACTGGCACTGAGGTCTGGATAGCAGGCCACAGTGCACTCTCAAGAGTGAAAAAACTAGTAGAATCAGTCTAAAAACTTTGTGGGTGATCATGCAAAAAAGAGGCATTTCCTTACAGGAGGGAATTCAAGGAGTCTTTAAGAAAGAAGAAAGTTACGAAAGCTTCCCTTTTTAGGTCCTGCCAAACCAGTCTGTTGCTGTCAGCTTAGAGTGGCCATTGAGCCCGCCCACTTATTACCACTCCTTGGCTTTATTGGTCCTTTCTTTTGCTTGCTTCTTATTCCCTAGCTTCACATTACAGGAGCTTTACTTTTCGTCTATTTGTCCCTATCCTAGAGCATGAATGCATTACTTCTCTCCTTCCACTACTCGCTTTTCAGGTGCTATTTATTTTTTGTGCTTCAGCTCTTCACGATAATGCATGTGTTTTCCACCTGTCTCCCATGTGTACTTCTCACCTGCCACACTCATCTTTCTCTGTTTTATTTCCTGTCCCCTTCCATTTTGCACCCGCACACTTTTCCACTCTCCACATTGCTTTCTCGCCCAGGTGCTTTTCCCCCCAGCTCCACGCAGCACTCTGTCAGCCCTTGCTCACATTCTCCTCTTTTCATTTGCTCCCCTTCCCATGCCCTAAGTTTTGCTCCCGCTACCTGCATTATGTTGCTTCCGCTCATATGCTCCTGCTTCTCCATCCCCCACCATGTGATTCCAAGGCCTGTGTTGCTTCCCCCACCTGTGCTACTTTTTTCCTTTTTGTTTGTCAATCCAACGTGAATCAGTAAAACAAAAATTTAAAAATCACAAGCGTCATTTTACAGAAGCACAAATTTACTTTTTTTCCAGTTTTTTTTAGCCATGCTGTACAGCATGATTAAACCACTGGCAAAGCCAATACGTCCCAAAGGCGAGACCTATTGTCTTTTATTATTTTTTTCGACACTTCCATGTCATGATTTGCCTAGTACACTTCCCTGCTGGATCCTGAGCAACACCCCCCCCCCGAGGGAGTGGTGCAGGGAGCTCGGATCACAATGGCTGTGTATTTCAGAGCTACACATGCGCAGTGCCAAGCTCTGTATCCTCCTTTGACCCAACAGGCCGCAGCAACCTATTAGGGGTTCCTGAATGGATAAACCCACACAATGTATGGTTCTGGCAGGATCCAAAAGCAGCTCAAGGGGTTCAGAGACTGCTGCACACAGACATGAGGGTAGCTTGCAGGAGACCCGTTTGAATCCAGTTAGAACAGACTCAGCCTTTCATCTTGACCAGGTCAACAAAATCGATCCTACTAGAAGTCTAACAACAACTACTAATTAGACGGCAAGTGCCAATGCCTAATGAAATTTCTGCTACATGAATGGTCAATGCTGTTGTTAATACAATTAATAACTTAGAATTAAGTATTAAAACAGAAAGCATATGAAGCGCATTACAGACATTCGAAATACGCAGGCACGTATTGCGAGTTTGCGTGTTCCACCAAACTGAAAACGTGACACTGGAGCAAGTTTTCAGCAAACACAGCTTTTGTGTTTTTCGGTGAACTAGCGAAGCTGGCGAGACAGATGTGGAGCTGTTCATGCGGAGAAGCAAGAAAGGGCAAAGATTATTGATCGGTTCTCCGGGTTCCTGATCGATAGAAAGAGAGGAACTGTACAAGAGCAGGGAGCAAATGTGCTGTCACTGCGTCAAAATCTCAGTTTTTTCACAGTCACAGCTCCCTTCATTCCCATTACTCTGCTGACAGTCTGCCCTGACCTATAGAAAAATCCAGATTTAAAACCCATCACCTGGGAGGATGAGAGTCAGATTAGGGGAACCACTGTGGGAGTTGTTACAAAAGACAAAGGGCCTGATTTAGATCTCGGCGGATGGAATACTTTTAGCGTTCGCTGTAGTACGGTTCCCATTGGATATAAAGGGATCATAATACTGCAGACAGGATATCCTTCACGTTTGTGATGGAGCACTCCCCTCTTCCAAGTTCTAAATCAGGCCCAGAGTCCTCCTACAAGCCCAGAACTGGGAATGAAACCCAAGGATGCTCACCCAGCCCTTGCCCAGGAGGTGGGAGCAGATGAACCTCTGGGCAGGCCAGTCACATGGGGTGGTGGTGAGGGTGGACACCAGAGAGCACACCCACCAGCCTTAGGTGCTCAACTCCCAGAAGGACACACAAACCTCCAAGAAGGCTTAAAATAAGGAAATGGACAGGGTGCAGAGGATGGGTCAACACATCGCTCAAAACCTGCAGAAGACACATACAGAGACAACAGAGTGAAGGGAGCCCTCTATTGTCCAAAAGACAGTAAGACAGCAGGGTCCATGTCATAAACTCTGCACCTCGGCGTCCACCTAGAACTCTGCAACTGGTGCGGATTTCCATGTGTAATCTTGGGACACTTAGGGCCTGAATTAGAGTTTGGCGGATGGGATACTCCGTCACAAATGTGACTGCTATCCCGTCCGCCGTTTTACGATTCCACAATATCCTATGGAAATTGTAATACAGCAGATGGGCGATCCGTAGCGTTTCTGATGGAGTTACTCTTCTGCCAAACCCTAAATCAAGCCCCAAGAGAGCCTCAACTTGGAAATCTGCTCCCAACCTTAGACTAAAGTTATAGGAGTCATTTAAACTCTTCTGCCACTGCCTTGGTGATTTGCACCCACTGTATGTAAGAAACCTAGTGTGCTTCCCACATACAGAAGCTCTTCCCGGGTATTTAATACTGTTCACTGTAATCTGGTCACACAGTTTAATTTACTCCGGCTAGGTAAAAGCTACAACATCAGTCTCCCTACGTGTGCCTAATTGTGAAATAATTATATACACAAGTTGTGGCTCGACTAGCAGTGGAACAAAATAATTCCTGCAGATGGCAGCCACATTAAGAACTGCCACCCAAATCCATACCGACAACAGACCATGTTTCCAGGTCTGGGCTTTCATGGGAGAAACCACAGTTAACATGTGTCAAGACAGTTCATTAAATGTAAAAAACAGGACTACAACTCCCAGAACACATTAGTTTATCAAATAAAAGCCATGCATTGTCCTGAAATCGTAGCCTGTGCACATACGAAAGGACAGTGTTTCCCAAACTGCAGTGGGTCTTCCCAAACTGCAGTGGGTCTTCCCAAGCTGCAGTGGGTCTTCCCAAGCTGCAGTGGGTCTTCCCAAGCTGCAGTGGGTCGTAGAAGTACAAGCAATAAAGATAGGTGCCTTCAAATTCTGTATTTATCTTCTCACATTTGCTGTGCTTCCAAAACATAGTTTAAATGTCAGGCTATGTCTTCTGACAAACTGCTACTTGTGTTTTTTAACAGGGGGTTTAATGTTTACAAATTCCTCTCACTTTGCAGTCAGAGAAACTGCTATTTACGTGACAAGCTTGCTTGAGCACTGGGAGTGTGAAAGGAAAGGCCGAAGGGTTTCATTTTTTCTAATACATGACAAAATATAAATATCTGTAAATGAGCTGTAAATATTCAGCAGTTGGGAAAGCAAAAATGAAGCACTTTTTTGTAATTTTAGAGTGTTTGGAAACAATGATTTTAGTAGGTTCAAAACAAATCAAGACACTTTAGTTGGTGATGCGCAACTGATAAACGTTCATTGAAACCCGATTTCCACACATTCTCATTTGTGTGCAGTAAAGTTTTGTGTACTTTTATCAGTAAAACTGTGTGTCTGTGCAAATCTAGTGTCCATTTCAACGGACAATGTGCCCTCTGCAAATGAAAGTGTGCTACCGCACGATGCTTTAGTTACATTAGGAAATGGCCGGCATCATGTCCATTAAAGCTAAGTGAGTCGCAAACGCGTGTTGTTCTGTAAAGTTTGGGAAGCACTGCTCTAAGCTGTCCGAGAGGGAGAGAGAGTGAGTATGAGAGAGAGAGAGAGAAAGCTAGAGAGAGAGAGAGACTAATTAACTGATAAGGAGGCAATTACAGCATTTGCTGCTGGGGCTGCATGCCTGCTGGTAGTTTAAACCACAAAGCACACTTGAGACGCCCTTTAACTGCTAAAAATGTTATTTGCAACCAACAGCAAGTTGCCCGTTAGTGTGTTTGTCTCCACAGCTGAAATTCCAGGTGTATTCTACATTTCTGCAAATGGAAGATTCTATTTCATCAGAAGGAGGACACCCTACATCCTCAATGAAGTAATGAGAGAGGGTTGGATGATGGCAGACCCTGTTTTATTAGGAAAAAAGTGCCCTTCCATCAGATGCGCATGGGGTGAAGGGAGAGATTTGAGTGATGGCAGACCCTGTATTATAAATAGGACTCCTGGTTTTATGGTATTTATTTTTTCAACATTTCTATCTGTATTTATCCATATTCATTTTTTGGCCAGCTTATTTGTATTTATCCATGTTTATTTTGTGTTTTGAGAATAAATGGAGCCGTCAAATTATAGATTTCCTCATCTGTTTAACAGAAAAACATTCACTCATGCCTGACACATTTTAGCAAATTGAGGAACCAAATATAACAAAACACTATAGCCACAGGTCAATATTAGCATTATATACAAATGTATGTTAACATATCCCTGTATTTAAGAAGATCTCATCCTGTCTTTTAACTCCCCATGCTGTCTATCTGTTCAGCTGTTGGCCTGGAATTTATGAATTCATGAAGGACAGCACAGAGAGACACTCACAAGAGGCAACAATTTCTGTATTCTTCTGGTTTTCAAAATAAATACAGACAGGAATTACATTGTTTTCTGTCTGTATTTACCTGTAAAAATCAGAATAAACGGAATACCGGAAGCCTTAATTATAAAGAATAGAGTACCCTTCCATCAGGATGAGCAAGGGACGACCTATTCAAGGTGCAGCGAGTAGAGGGGTTTGAGTATTATAAAGAATAATGTACCCCTCCATTATGTGGGGCAATAGATCACCTATCCAAGGTGGGGCATAGTGGGGAAAATCTATGTTATGAAGAATGACATACCCCTCCGTCAGGAGGAGCCCAAGACCAGCTATCCAAGGTGGGATGAGGAGAGGTGTCTCGTGATCACGTGTTCCTGAATAATAAATCACTAGAAACATGAAGTAACCACCTATCTGAGGTGGGCAAAGGCTTATGTGACCTTATAAGGCAGCATTGGGCCTGATCTGGATATTGGTGGATGAGTTACTCCATCACAACTGTGACGGATATGCTGTCTGCTGAAATCTAAATCCCATTATATCCTATGGGATTTAGATTTTGGCGGATGGGATATCTGTCACCATTGTGACAGAGTAACTCGTCTTTCAAATTCTAAATTAGGCTATTTGTCTTCAGCTGCGTTCCACTTTGCGCTACAAATGTAGCACCTAACAATAACAACATGGCACTAAACTCTTCAGTAACGTGCATTATCCTGATAATGTGGTAGAAGGAAATTACCCAACACTAAAAGCAGACTCTGAAATTCGAATATACCCTTGCAAATCTTTCATTTTTAGCCACCCCAAAAGACACCTAGTTTGGAAACATTACGAATTTCAAATAATCTGTTCACATTCAAATTTGCAAATCATCGTCTCAATAGCTTGAATCCTAAGCTCCTAAAGAGAAGCTAAAGAAATCAAATATTTGACTTCAAAACTAATTAAATGCAGTTTAATAATTGCCTCCCATCTCGCCTACTATGCTGGGCACGAACATCACATGAAAACAAAGACCCTCCTGGGCCAGTGCTCAAAGGTAGATATTCAATTTAGTGTGTAAAGCAAAGATCAATAAAACAGTTGGATTCACTTTTGGAGTTTACCTAGGGGGTGAAGCTTTTTTTTTATTTATTCAAAGATGTGTTCAGGTGCCCTCAGAATTTGCTAATTTATCTCATACCAGTTTGGCTGTGCCTCCTCTCTGTGATCTGCTTTTTTACTCTCCTGTGTGAAAGAACAAGTTAATCACAGTAATTAACATCACTAGCCCATTAACTTTGCAGATCTTTATTAATTAATATTAATGATGTTTAAACCGCCAAGCGAGAGAATTTGTAATCTTCAGTGCGAGACGTCTGTGCCCAAATTTTGTGATTTGTGTTATAGGGAAGAAATGACTACGACAAAGAGAAAAGAAGCATGCGATGAATATTTTGACACTTCCGCCCTTTTAGCCGGGTATTTAAATAAATCGCCTGATGAAGACAAAGCTTATCCCAGATCCCTTGGCACCGAATCTCCGAGAAGAAAAAGAATAATTTATCATGAGAATGAGCTGGTATCCGGACAGATGTTGTCACTGTAGCAACAGGACAGAAGCACTGCCTCAGGCCTGGAGATGTCCCCTAGATCTCCACGATGCAGCGTGCAGGCCGTCTGGCAAATTACAGTATCGAAACTCCACACAAAATGGCAGCCGCGCCATCTTGTGCAGTTGGTGGATCAAAGTTCCACATTGACAGCTGTCTGTAGAGCTTTTTGCTGGTTTCTAGCTGCTCCCGGTAACAACAGTTTCCAAGGTTACCAAGAAAACGTCCATGTTTCAAGGTGCAGAAGAAACAAAAAGAACAGAACCCGCTCATTGGTCGGGAAAGGGTTTGGATAAGCAAGCTGAATCAAACAACCGCCGAAGGGGCGCAAACATCTGAAACCCAGATGGCCCGCTCAACTGCACATCTCAGCCTTGTGGGATGGAGAAGAGATACTCAAAGTACGGCCCGCAGGTCGCTTGCGGTCCTCCTGACCTTGACATGCAGGCTCCCGCTGAACAACCGCAATGGGCTGCTGTTTACTTAAAAGAGCACTAACTTCCAGAAAGATGTTAACTAATAGAGCGCACATTTATTTACAAGATAATTGAAATAAATGAATAGAGGTTTAAAAAATTGTGTCCTGCACCACTTAACTTAAGGAACACTTGATAAGAAATTTTGTAAAAAAAAAAAAAAGTTTAAATAAATAACGTTTCTTCTAAATACTTTTTTTTATTCATTTACATGTAGAAAAGTTTAACCTTAGTACAGCAGATTATGTCAGTCCATTGAGAAGTATTTTTTTAAAGTGATATTTTTCAAAAATAAATGCAGAAACATTTCAGCCTCCCCTAACCTGACAAAAATGACAATATTGAACGAAGCAGCAAGACAGTTGTGCTGCTGAACCCTCTGGATGGCCTGGGTACATATTATACATTATAGTTTATTAAACCAAACGTAACAGAAGGGTTTGTACCGTGCATATCCTGAACACATATATTTCAAGGTACTCTTACGTGTGACCTGAAGAAAAGGGTGGCAAAGTGAAATGAAACAATTGCCTAGGTTCACACAATTGGTCAAGTGGGAAGGTGGGATTGATCATAGACTTTTTGATTTTACATTAATTTTCATTCCAATTCAATAATGGAGTTTAACACTTGACTCTGTCGAGGTACTGACAGCAAGCAGAGTGGGCTGGTAGAGGAAAGGCGATTCAGATACCGCACAACTCTGTATTGTCAAACCTTTGACTCTTCTAGAGAAGTCTGGTATTAGAGAGAAGTATGGAATGAAACCCACAAAAAAGGTCTACGACTCACTTACCACACCATGTACATGCTTCTCTTTCGCAACGCCCACCTTACATCGCACCCCAGCCCGCAAAGCCCCACACCCACCCGCAGGCATCAATGCCGCCCTTGGTACCATATCTTGTGGCCCCTGGGAAGATGCTTGGGAGTACCATGGGATGGAGGGGGGTTTCTGCAGTCGTACCAAGTGGCCTTGTGTAGGGAAGAGATGCCACCAAGGGACAGCAACTGGAAAGGTTGGTTCCCCATGACACAATGTTGACTGGGCAGCGAAAGGAACTCTCTCAGAGGAAAAACCGATGGTGCCAAGGTGACCACACAGGCTTCGTACTACACAGATTTGAGAGAAGAAAGAGAACAAACTCCTACCAAGTTACCCATTTTGCAAACTTTTTTTCTGTCTTAAAATGTAATACAACTGCAGCGCGCTTTGGCAGTCTACACTCAAACCCTTCCCTATAGCCTCGTACTTTGTCCGGAGTCGAACAGTTCACCGTTGTATAAAACCAGAACTCAACTCCACTCAATGAAAGGAGATGCAATTCCTGTCTTCCAACATAAGGTGTAAATACTGACTTAGCTCGTAGATTTGTCAGAGCTTAGAGGAGCGCTCCCAGGACTTGAAGAACGGAGAGACAGGCTGAAGGTAGCCACTACAAGGATCTCAGCCTTGACTCCATCCATGCAGAGTTATCCAGTGGAGAGGTGGTCCACGCGTGCGGAGGGCCAGGTAAGATGGTTTGATGTTATCCAGCAGGCCGTGAATCTGCACACAATGTGCTTATACATGGAAGTTCACCTGGTACTGTTCAATAGTGTTTATGGGGATGTATGGAGATGGTCCCACATGACACCCTGTGTCCGGATAACACAACTGGCTCAATCCGGATTGTTTGGCTGTGGTTGGACAGAAAGGTTTCCATCCATGGCACAGCAGAACCCTCTCGCTGCCCCAGCCCTTCCGGCAGTACTAAACAGAGCAGTGGGAAACAGAGAGTTTAGGGAGGCAAGGCTCTTTCTTACCTCATCATATAAAACTAACCCTCACAACCCCCCCTCCCCAAGAGTTCCTGAATACTCTCTGATACACAACAGAGAGGAAGGCACTGTCTCTGTTCTGAGCGCCTCATAGCACCTCCCTGGAGGCTGGGTCAGGCTCCTGGCACTGGTGGTCAGTTTGGTAAACTCCCATCAGTGTAGAGCTTTAAAAAAATACTATTTGGGTTGGAACTGATAACCACCTGGGAAAAACTTCACACTGAAGCCCTACCCTGCAAAATGACAATTAACACAAAGCCAATTAAAAAACGAAAGCACCTGTGGCTCGTGCACCGCACAGAGAGCATCACTGTGCCATGTGCCCGAACAAGAGGACACAAAAGCTTCTCCGGAGGGCAGGGGTGGCACAGAGGAGGGCAGGGGAGACCCACTGGTACGTTTATATGATGCCGCAACGGGGGGGGACAATGCCAGGAAACAACAGAAAGGTGGTTCGGCAAAAAATACCCAGCAAAATAAGGCATCTTTCCGTCTGCGAGGCGCCCGGCCCCGAACAGCGCTATCGATCGCTTCGCAGCCCCTCGGAGGCCGCGTCCCCGACACCGGTTGCCACGACGATGGCGCTGCACCCCGCCAGCTCTTAACAACAACAAATAAATACATAAAAAACGCGGCAGCCCCTCCTTGGAAATTGTTTGGACCCGACAAAGGCCTCGCGGGAGCTGGTGAGAGAAGCAATCCCAGATTACATCTTGGTAATTATAGCCAACTGCTTGCAAAAATAAAATCATGTTAGCAGGCTTTGAAGGGCCGTGCATGCCAGCATTCCGAGACTGGGAAGAGAAAGATTAAAAATAAAATCGGGGGGATGTACTCTGCCTATTGATATATTGAAGCAGAGCTAATTTTAGGCGGGAGACAGTAAAAAGAAATATATTTTTGGTTTCAACGACGAATCTGGAATCTCCCGCCTGTTTGGGGGCTGCTGGCCTGTGGGGTGGGAGTCTGGCATGAGATGGGTGAGGGCATCTGCCTGCCCCCCCTTTTGTGCCGGTGCGGGGGTGAAGTCCTGCCAGGTCCGCAGGCTGGGCCTGGGGCGGCTGCACGTGACCGCCATCAGCACGTCACCTGCACTGACGACCCCAGGAAATGGCGGGAAAGAGGCCTACCGCTCGGCACGTGGGCGGGAGATTTCACCACGAGCTTCTAGATTTCACCATTATCAGACCAATTCACCTCTTGGTAAGTGTCGCGCTCGAAGGTAAGTGGCAGGATAGTGTCCTCGTGCTCCCAGAAATTAAAATGTGGTTGCGTTGAATATTCGCAAGAACCTTTACCAAGCAAGCCAATGACCTACAAGGGCTGCCTTCATCGGAGCGAAGAGTTCCCACGCGTCACCCTATGTAATGCTTCGCCTTAACCAACGTCCAAGGTTAGGTATGGCCAAACAAATATCACAGAAAAAGAAAAAAAATGAGTAAGGTTAGCAATAACCAAGAAAATGAAAAAAAAGAAATTGGCAACAGCAACCGTTTTGTCTTTTCTAAATTGAAAAGTTAGTTGCACAAAATAATTGACACCAATTTTAGCAAATATCTTGCATTTCTGCTGCCCAGTGCTGCCCATTCTCTACCCAGTGTTGAGCGTTAGGGAACCTTGGTTAATAACTTTCCAGCACACAAAAGCTAAAACCATTGTTAATATGGGGCGTGTTCTACTGTACGGCAGCAGGAGCAGTGTAGTGTCAGTACGTAAAGCAGGATCCAGGTGCGGAAACAGCGCAGGGTTTGCAGAAGCGGGCCGCAGGGCTGAGACGGAGGGGAAGAGTGCAGGGTCTAGGGGTATGGAGGCAGGGTCTGGGGGTATGGAGGCAGCGGGGGTCCAGGCGGTGCTATGTAAGGCTGGGTGCTGAAGGAGGGGGGTCAGCACACAGCCCGTGGGGAGCAGTGCTATAGCGCGATGCAAGAATTGATGTATCAGTTTCCATACCTGCCACCTTCTTAACGAGGTTTACTCTGTAATAAGTGGGTGGGGCTTTGTGCCAGCACTACCTACGCTTCTAAGGCTCTTGCAGATGTCCTGGGGAAGCAGGGGTGTAGCTTGGGCAGTAAGTTTGGGGGCTGGGGTGGGGGGGGGGGGAGAGTGCGAGCTTCAGATTTTTTAACAGTCACACTGGTTGAAGTACATCATACGAGAAGCAGGGCATGAGCGGTGCTTAAGGAGCAGTAGACAGGGAGAGGCGCGCAGATTGTTAGGGGTAATTAAAACTCAATATTTTGTAAAACAAAACATTTTAAAGACCTTTAAAACACAGGTAAGTGTATGTGTATGCAAAAACCCCAAGTGAAATCCGGCATTCCCAACCTGTTGATTTATAAACCAACCCCATGTCCATCAATTAGATGATGACCCCCTGACCTCCAAGACGAGTGGGTAATACAGACAATCCTATGGTTAATGTTTGCGCTTCTACTAATCCAACAGGGAGGTAAAAACAAGCATTTGCAATGCACTAGGGTCTTGCATTTCTCTGAGTTACAGCTATTAGCAGTTGTAAACTCCCAAACTGATTTTTTCTTTCCACATTGTAATAAAAAAACAGTGCAATCGCGCTGCTACAGTTCACTCGCACGTAACCAGCAAAAGTGCAATTAACTATGTAACATCGCCGATGTTATGCAAAGCGCTCCACTTCTGCCAAGCAAGATCGCGCTGCGAACAAAAGATAAAAAGTAGTCCACAAACCGGACATGAAACAGCGAGCTTTGCATGTTTTCAGTACTTGGTCGCTGCGCTCGAGGAGGGCTAACCACCGGAAAAGGCATGACATATGCATGCCTTCCACTAATGAAAGCAAGCAGATTTTAACAGGCAAGCCCATGAACCAATGAAAGACAACTGACATGATGTGAACGGGGCTCCGAGCCCTTTTCTGACTCCTAAAGCGTCTCACAAAAGCATGCGACGCAAACTCGACCCTAAAAACTCAATGTCAATGTTGTGAGTCACCACTTCCCAACTATTGGTTGCTACAAGTATCTAGTCCTCCAGACACAGGATCTTTAAGGAGATCCTTGGGATGAGGAAGTATTTAATTTCTTCCTGTAAAACAACTTTCCTGTCATTTGAAAGCGTGTAAATGGGATACCTGAGAGGGAACGTACGCACACCCCAGTCCCTGAAGTTGTTGTATGATGTCAAGCACTTATCCTTATCGTATTTCACTCCATATGGGTTTTGTTGACGTATAAAGTTACCTTAAGGCATCCTATTGACTGCCCCAGGTTTTTACGTCACTTGGAGACCGGCATCTGGAACACATCTGATTTCTTTGTTTCTCCCTGCTTGGTAACCCAAAGTTTATGTCACCAACCACTCTTATCGAGTCTGAAGTCAAGTCGCATACCCTACCCCTCTGTCTCGTTTTCCTCCTTCTACCTTCTCGCTCCTGTGACACCTCCACTTCTTCTTACCTGTTGGTCACCTTTCAACCTGTAGTCACAGCAGAAACTTTCGAATTCTGCTCATTTGTAATTTTTCCAAAATTCGACTTCCATTTTTTTTTTTTTTTTTAGTTTGGATTCCTAACAAAGATTTTTGATTTTGTTGTTGTTGAGATTTCAGCCGTTCTCTCGAGACCCTCGATTCAATAAGATTCTGCAATTTTTTTTGTAGTTTTCTAAGATGAATGTGGAAGACATATGCTCCTTTGCTTATATATTACTCGTGTAAAAACACTTCGAAGACATCGTGTCAAAACGCTTCGAGGACATCAGCTGAATGAATACAATGGCCAACAGAAAGCAATTCATATTCCAGAACAGAAAAGAGTGCAAAGGTGAGGGGCAGAAAGAACTGAAAGAGGAAAGCTCCTCCAAAGTTTGGGAGCATTTAAAGAAATGCAGACAATGAAGAAGCGGGCAAAGAGCAGAGCAGGGCGTTCCACATAATCTGAGACGATGGGAGTGTGGGATGGAACCCTCAATGCTCATGTCCCATAGTCAGGAAACAGTCTGGCTTGGTTGGGTTGCCCAATGAAGGAGAACATGTACTTGGTTTTTCAGGTTTGAGGTATACAGTAGACATCCAGAATTGGATGAGGCTGGATCTGAGGCTGTGAATGACGTGTGCTGACGTAGGTGTGCCAGGTGTATTGATGAAATCTGATGTCATAAGGGATCTGTAGAGCAGCTGCAGGTACCTCTGAGAGGAAACAGTCTTTCAAAAGAAGAAGAACGAAACATCTGGCCTAGGGTTTTTTTTTTCCATACACAGCTCCTCATTTTCTCCAACCTGAGCCCTTGCATATAATAGTTCCCCTTTGTGTTCTACTGTGGTCAACTGTTTATTGATAATAGCTCAACATATTAACCATATAAAGGAATGGGGTGTCTCTCTGCTTGGGATTCCACTGTAAAGCTTCTTTCATCCAAAATGACCTCTCCCCAATCTACTGAACATTCAGTTTCAAGGGCTGCATAGGCCTTCGGTGGTCTAAGGTTTCATGTGGGATCTAGGCTTTGCAGATGTCCCCGGATGTGCACCACGGTGACTTGAAGGCGATACACAGTAGGTCAGTTATTTGAGTTTAATTCTTAAGCTCCACAAAGCTATCAAGGTAAAAATAAACATGCCAAGAGTTTACCATTTTAGAAACTCATTTCTCATCTGGAACTTTTGCCCTGTTTCAAAGTTAGTTCCACTCAACTGCCTGGGCCTTCACCAGTAAAGCCACGCCTGACCTGGTAGAGGCAGGACAGAGAAAGAGTGCAATATGGCGATGCACACCCCTCTATGGGTCCCCAGCAGGGATCTTGGGTCCCTTCTCCCCCTTTAAACAAACTCCTCCATTGGGAAACCCGGAGCCAAAGTACCACTAATCGGAGCAAGTGATTCGTCACGCAGAATGTCCCTGCTTTGCATAGGGGACACTGTTATGCAGAGCTGAGAATTAACCATTTTGGATGGAGGCCAGTAGAGGCATTCTGTGTACCAGAAAGGCATCACAACGCCTAATACGTAAGAGCGCCCCCTGCAGCAAGCATCTTCAATGCAGGCTGCTGATGACATATTGACTAATGAGACTGTAGCCAATCACATCGCCATGATGACGGCGTGCCAACGTCACACACTTGCTGGGGTGCATTTAGCCTCTCTGATGTGACACGGTGTGCAGGCAAGTGTGATTCGCAACTCCGTAGTGCAAATTCACCAATTCCAAATGGGACGATGAGAAAATAATGCTTCTAATTTGGGGCAATAAACCCTGCATTTCCTAGTAAGCATTGTGGATGATATATAATTTCAGCACAATGTAACACAAGGCATAAGGCGAATCACTTATCGCTTCCGGGTGATGGCGGACCCATCACAACTGATAACTTAATGGGAATATTTAACAGCATATCTTGCATTTTCGTTACACCTCTAATTCAAGGCTACGGGTGCCCCTTGGAGCGTGCTGGCCCCCAGCCACCTGCTGTAAACGTGTTACCTCCACTGGAAGGAATAATAAATGCATAAAAATGGAGGTCGAAAGAAACTGCAATTTCAGCTACAAATGTTGACATCAGGGAACATATTTGTTTCGATTAGTTGTAAGCTGCTAGACTGAAATACCGTGCATCTGGTGACAAAAAGACTAAAAAGCCAGCATTTGTGTAGTCTTGCCGGGGAGACGTTGGCCACGATCCCTGCCTGGCTCTCGCTGTGTACAACAGTGGCAGGAAATGCTTCCAGAAATGGGCCCAACAGATGGCACTGCGCGGGAGCGGCGCCATCGCCGAGCTCTGCCTTGAAATAACGGGGCACTGTATGGAGATGAGCTGGTATGGAGCCGGGAAGTACCAACAGAACACGGGGGGGGGCGGTGAGAGATGCAAGTTAGAGAGGGCTGGTCCACTCCTCCGTGAAGGAGGGGTAATGCAGGGCTGGCAGAAGTTTTCAGGCAACAGAGCAAGTGCAGAGCTACCCACAGGTCAAAAGCATCTTCACCAGTTACCAAACTGGCGTGGTTTCGGATGCCACCTGAAATCAGAAGTCAGCGTGACTCGGGGGGTGAGATCCCCAGTGCTTAATTTGAGCCGGTGCTACAGGTGTGGCCCACCGGCACAGATTTGAGGACTGGCACGTTCCGTTTTAACTCAACGGACTTTGAAACACACTAAAGGAAAGGAAAACATAAAATGGCGAAGGGGGAGGAAAAGAAGGACGAAAAAACAGTAGCAGAGATGAAAAAAGAACATAAGAGAGAGAGATAAAGAGACCAGGAGTGTCAGGTGAAGGATTAAAGAGGCCTGAGGTGGAATCAAGACGACACAGTTTTGGTGTTCAGCACCTTGATCTTCGATAGTGCTGGCAGACGGGTTCTGAGCAAAACTTTGGTCCCCTGCGCTTATTCTTTTACAAATTAAGCACCGGAGAGTGCAGCCGTGTAGATGCTTTTGCGGAAGATGTCAGAGAAGGTCTTGTGCACTGTGCTCAGCATCTATATCCCAGCAGGAGAATGTGATGTATTCAGACCCTTCCAAGTTTCATAGGAAAAATAGTGAAGTCATTGAAATGGTGGCAATAATTCTGAACCATCCTCGTCTCCCAACCAACCTTCCTACTCATCGTAGAAGACCTAATCCAAGGTCCTGAAAATGTCAAAATCACAGCATCTCGCCGGCTGGTCAAAACCAGAGCTGACGTTTGGTTCATGAATTTCATTTTGCTCCTGACTCACAAAACTCAGACAGGGCACGTTGTCCGACTACTTAAAACCTGAAGTGAGAACTATTTTTCCTACTGCAAACCCCAAGGGTCTCTTGAATAACCGCTCACTCTCTAAGCCACCATTTCTGGCCATATTCTGTAGACACGTTGAGATGATGAAGTAACAGCTGGCCTACCTGGAATATGGCATCCTGTGCCAGGACAGACATCCAGGCTTGAACTATGGAGTCTGTGATGGAGGATACCTTAGAGGATCTCCTCTCCAAGAAAACAGAAACCCTATGGATAGTTGACCAACTTGCCCTCTCTTTGAAACTGCCATCAACAAGAACATCTCACCTACTTCACAGTCCTGCATAAGCAGAATTACTAGCTAGGCGCTAAAAGGCCCATGCCCGCTACTTTTTTAGACTCACATGTTCTGTAAGCTGAGTCAACAGATGATGAAGGAGTGGTATGTAGCCAGGTTACCTCGATTACTACAGCTATAAATTACAGGTATACTCCGCAAGAAGATCCAGTGTATCTAGTCCAGTCTCAAGGTGTTTGCCCACTGGTCTTTCAGTCACCCGAAGAACCTGGAAGAGTGATCATTCCATACACTGACATCACACACTCCATGCGCCTGCTTGCTGCGCATGATGGGAAAGAGGAAACTGGGGTTAACATGCCAAGTCATCGACTTTAATTTCCAGATGCATGCAGGCGAAAGTGATATGCACCTCTGGCAAGAGGGTGAGTCTTGCATGTTCCCCGGTGTCGCAGAATTAGTGGATGGCATGTATGGTTTTAGATGAAGGAAAACTTCCACAGCTTTGAAGAGGAGATAACAACGGTACAACTCGACGTTATAAATTCTATGTGCACCAGATGGTCGTGTAAATTCACGGTTCTGATGCAAAAAGTAAAAAAAAAACAAAAAAACTATATTTCCAGTTTAGTACGAAGGTGCTCTAAGTCCCAGAGATAAATGTGTTGGCCAAGGGGACAAGAGCATGGTGAGGTACCATGCTCAGGAGGATCTTGCATTTCATGCCAGTGTCTCACTTCAAGGATCCCTCCAGATCACTGGTGGGCCACACATCCTCGGGGACACATATAGTCAACTGGGTGAGTATATTAAGTTCTTCCCGGGTGCAGTTTATTCGCTGCTCATGGCATCTGGGGGCTGACTTAGGTGTTCTTGATTCTTGAGAGACCATTTCCAGAATATTTGCCCCTTGGTCTTCTGAATTTTCAAGGGGATCTGATCATTGTGATGGGTTAAATTATGCTAGTTTATTAGCTCGTAAACGGTTAGTTAGTTCCCTAGACTGCTTCTCTGTAGGATAGACAGAGCCGCCAAAAATGCTATGTTCCTTCCCGGAATTGAATGCACAGCAATTTGATAGGGTGGGTCTCCAAATGCCTTTCTGGGTAGTTACCCTAGAACTCTATGAGCTGCTGAACGCTTGTAATTACACTCAGGGATTGCAATGGAATAACAGCTGACGTTAACACTGAGTGGTGACAATGGAATAAAGAAGACAATAACACTGAGTGGCAACAATGGGATAACAGAAGACAATAACACTGAGTGGTGACAATGGGGTAACAGAAGACAATAACACTGAGTGGTAACAATGAAATAAAGAAGACAATAACACCGAGTAATGACAACGGAATAACAGCACACAATAACACTGAGTGATGACAATGGGATAACAGAAGACAATAACACTGAGTGATGGCAATGGTATAACAGAAGACAATGACACTGAGTGGTGACAATGGGATAACAGAAGACAATGACGCTGAGTGATGACAATGGGATAACAGAAGACAATACCACTAGTGATGACAATGGGATAACAGAAGACAATGACACTGGGTGGTGACAATGGGATGACAGAAGACAATGACACTGAGTGATGACAATGGGATAACAGAAGACAATAACACTGGGTGGTGACAATGGGATAACTGAAGACAAAGACACTGAGTGATGACAATGGGATAACTGAAGACAAAGACACTGGGTGGTGACAATGGGGTAACAGAAGACAATAACACTGAGTGGTGACTATGGGGTAACAGAAGACAATAACACTGAGTGGTAACAATGAAATAAAGAAGACAATAACACCGAGTGATGACAACGGAATAACAGAACACAATAACACTGAGTGATGACAATGGGATAACAGAAGACAATAACACCGAGTGATGGCAATGGGATAACAGAAGACAATGACACTGAGTGGTGACAATAGGATAACAGAAGACAATGACACCGAGTGGGGACAATGGGATCACAGAAGACAATAACACTGAGTAATGATAATAGATTAACAGCTGACATTAACACTGAGTGATGACAATGGGATAACAGAAGACAATCACACTGAGTGATGGCAATGGGATAACAGAAGACAATGACACTGAGTGGTAACAATGAAATAAAGAAGACAATAACACCGAGTGATGACAACGGAATAACAGAAGACAATAACACTGAGTGATGACAATGAGATAACAGAAGACAATAACACTGAGTGATGGCAATGGGATAACAGAAGACAATAACACTGAGTGGTGACAATGGGATGACAGAAGACAATGACACTGAGTGATGACAATGGGATAACAGAAGACAATAACACTGGGTGGTGACAATGGGATGACAGAAGACAATGACACTGAGTGATGACAATGGGATAACAGAAGACAATATGGGGTAACAGAAGACAAAAACACTGAGTGATGACAATGGGATAACAGAAGACAATAACACTAAGTGGTAACAAAGGGATTACAGAAGACAATGACACTGAGTGATGACAATAGGATAACAGAAGACAATGACACTGGGTGGCGACAATGGGATGACAGAAGACAATGACACTGAGTGATGACAATGGGATAACAGAAGACAATAACACTGAGTGGTAACAAAGGGATGACAGAAGACAATGACACCGAGTGGTGACAATGGGATAACAGAAGACAATGACACCGAGTGGTGACAATGGGATCACAGAAGACAATAACACTGAGTAATGATAATAGATTAACAGCTGACATTAACACTGAGTGATGACAACGGGGACAACAGAAGACAATGACACTGAGTGATGACAATGGGATAACAGAAGACGATAACACTGGGTGGTGACAATGGGATGACAGAAGACAATGACACTGAGTGATGACAATGGGATTACAGAAGACAATGACACTGGGTGGTGACAATGGGATAACAGAAGACAATAACACTGAGTGGTGACAATGGGGTAACAGAAGACAATAACACTGAGTGGTAACAATGAAATAAAGAAGACAATAACACCGAGTGATGACAACGGAATAACAGAACACAATAACACTGAGTGATGACAATGGGATAACAAAAGACAATAACACAGAGTGATGGCAATGGGATAACAGAAGACAATGACACCGAGTGGTGACAATGGGATAACAGAAGACAATGACACCGAGTGGGGACAATGGGATCACAGAAGACAATAACACTGAGTAATGATAATAGATTAACAGCTGACATTAACACTGAGTGATGACAATGGGATAACAGAAGACAATGACACTGAGTGATGACAATGGGATAACAGAAGACAATGACACTGAGTGGTAACAATGAAATAAAGAAGACAATAACACCGAGTGATGACAACGGAATAACAGAACACAATAACACTGAGTGATGACAATGGGATAACAGAAGACAATAACACCGAGTGATGGCAATGGGATAACAGAAGACAATGACACTGAGTGGTGACAATGGGATAACAGAAGACAATGACACCGAGTGGTGACAATGGGATAACAAAAGACAATAACACTGAGTGGTGACAATGGGATAACAGAAGACAATGACACTGAGTGATGGCAATGGGATAACAGAAGACAATGACACTGAGTGGTAACAATGAAATAAAGAAGACAATAACACCGAGTGATGACAACGGAATAACAGAACACAATAACACTGAGTGATGACAATGGGATAACAGAAGACAATAACACCGAGTGATGGCAATGGGATAACAGAAGACAATGACACTGAGTGGTGACAATGGGATAACAGAAGACAATAACACTGAGTGGTAACAAAGGGATGACAGAAGACAATGACACTGAGTGATGACAATGGGATAACAGAAGACAATACCACTAGTGATAACAATGGGATTACACAAGACAATGACACCGAGTGCTGACAATGGGATAACAGAAGACAATGACACTGAGTGATGGCAATGGGATAACAGAAGACAATGACACTGAGTGGTGACAATGGGATAACAGAAGACAATGACACCGAGTGGTGACAATGGGATCACAGAAGACAATAACACTGAGTAATGATAATAGATTAACAGCTGACATTAACACTGAGTGATGACAATGGGATAACAGAAGACAATAACACTGAGTGGTAACAAAGGGATACAGAAGACAATAACACTGAGTGATGACAATGGGATAACAGAAGACAATACCACTAGTGATAACAATGGGATTACACAAGACAATGACACAGAGTGATGACAATGGGATAACAGAAGACAATACCACTAGTGATGACAATGGGATAACAGAAGACAATGTCACTGGGTGGTGACAATGGGATGACAGAAGACAATGACACTGAGTGATGGCAATGGGATAACAGAAGACAATAACACTGGGTGGTGACAATGGGATAACAGAAGACAATGACACTGAGTGATGACAATGGGATAACAGAAGACAATAACACTGAGGGGTTACAATGGATTAGCAGCTGACGTTAACGCTAAGGTGCTACAGTGGAATAACAGTGGGGTGAATTACAAAGTAAGAGAGGGCTGAATACAGTACGGTAGGTGGGTTAAGTGCCTGCTGCAGATAGCCACAGGCTTCATTACTGACAGGGTCAAGTCAGTCATTTCCCTGTCTACGGCCAATAACAGGTGTAAACTTGAGTTATATATTATTAGTCCCGGCAATGGAGAACAGTAAGGGAATCCCACTGAGTGACCCTCTAAAATGATGCAGTAAACTGCACCAGATATTACAGGGACAGTGGTTTTCCAGTTTTGCAGAGTCTAATATTACTGCACCATTGCAAAATTTCTGCCTAGAATGAAGAATACGTTTTTTTTCTTGACTAGTGGTCTAATTCTTTTAAGTTAGCGCTCCAGTCGCCCAAAAAGTCTAATGAATTCTACTTACTTAAGGAGGAACACAGTGCAGATGCACGCAGTTGACGCGCCAGAGCGCCAAAGTCAATCCGCTTTGCTTGCACGTCCATCCCATGGCCAGCCAGTTAAAGGTCGAGTGGGCCTTGGGCACCTTGATATGTGTATACCCCACAGGAGTCTCTGGCCTTAATGCTTTCTCAGCAATGTCCTGAAAGCTTGTGCCGAGGATTGCGCTAAATGGCTAGTCTGTCATTATTGTCATGCGCTTTTCCCTCTTGATGATATCATGGGGGGGGGTGTTGGTCTAGGAGGTTTGTCGCTCAAACTCATGGTCTACCTTCTGACAGCTCTCGGTTATACTGGTCAACACTCGCTCTCTCCACAAGCATGCACTTAAGACCTGATTTCCTCTTTAGGATGGAAACATGGATGAATGGTGCTGCGTCTTCTGGCATAGCAACTATTGTTGCTGATAGGTATTCCTTGGTGCAGGAAAGGTGAGGGGGTAGGGATTGCCTAAAAGCAGGCTTTCCACTGTACTACTTTCCATCTGCCTGAATTTTTGGGTGCACAGGGTCAAGGTTTTTGTTTCTCGGTATCCGCCCAGCCCTTTCTGACAGGTACCTTGATGTATCGTCCACCAGGTTATGCAGGGGACTTTATTAACTCCCTTGCTGATGCCTTAGCTCACCTAACCCTTCAATACACTAACTTTACATTGCCCGGTCATTTTAGTCTTAGACAGATAACCCTACCTAGAGACTAGCCTGTGCCCTGATAGGGCAGTTGGCCTCCCTCAATCTGATTCCAAAAGTGCCTGCCTCAGCCCACCAAGCCAGTCACACCAAGGATCTGATGTTTTCAAATCTTTCTACGTTAGTTGAAGAACATCAGGTGATTGCGTGGTCAGGCAATTTTCATATTCCTCTCAGGTGGTCCCTCACCACCAACTTTCAACAGGCTAGGCACATCAATAGTCACACCACCTGGGCTTGGAACGAGATAAAGTCTATGTAGTTTGTTGAGCTCCTCTTCAACAAAGATCCCCCCATTCTGGTGCCGCTGATCTGGATGCTGGGGTGTCTCTGGTTGCCTCCAGGCAGCTGTTGAGGTTCCGACCTCACTTCAGTTGAGGAAGGAGCGCAAACGCGGCCTCTGTGCTCCTTGGTTTTCTCTCTCTGTTGCCTTGGAAAGGAGGGCTGTAGGAAGTTGGAAAAAGAGGGCCATAAGGCAGTGGTTCCCAACCTGTGGTCTGGGGACCCTGGGGGTCTGCAGAGCGTGCTCGGGGGGTCGACAATTGCTTAGAAAATTGAATAATATTACCACGTTAGGTCCCTGAGATTTTAGTAACGGCTCAGTTGGTGGAGGGGGGGGGTGTTCTGGATTTCAATAATGATTCAGTGGGGGTCTCCGGGTTCCAGTAATGATAAAGTGGGGGGTCCCCAGGTTCCAGTAATGATAAAGTGGGGGTCCACAGAAGTCAACGGATTGGAAACCGCTGCCATAAGGATTACTCTCTGGCAAATGAGGCCGCCAATAAGGCAGCCTTGAAGACCTATCATGCTGCTATTAAGTCAGCCAAGGCCTCTTTTTTGAGTAGAAGTGAACAGGTTTTTTTTAGGTTAAGGGGCTACCAGTAATTTGCTGCCTGGTCCTCCGTAAAATAAAACAAATAAATAATATATATATATTTTTTTTAATAGACAGTGGCTATGGGAGTGGGTAGAGGAAAAGAGGCACATGAACAACACAAGGGTCAGGGGAGAAGCTGGGAGTTTGGTGGGGGGGAAGCACAACAGAAAGACCTTGCAACACAAGGGAGACAGCAGCAAGGATGACGAAGGGATGGGTATTATACAACGGGAAGCATACAGGAGAGAGACCTGGAAAACATATGCACTCTTATGAAGTGGTTAAGCAAAAAGAAAAAAGTAGTTCCCTATATTTGAGGGGTGAAAGGAGAGAAGAAGCCAGCCAATCAGTGATGGCAACGAGGCTGTGCTCCAGGGGAAGGAAAACCCGAGCTGGGCCATCTGGGATAATGAAAGCCATCAAATAGGACACAAAAAAATGAGACCGACAACAAAGCTAATCAGTGGTAAGCAATAGGCTGTGAGCCTCTTTAAGATTTTGGTAAGCCAACAAAAGGTCTTTTGCACCTAGAACGCCTGTGCGGTGTGATAGGCTTAACCTAAAAATGGTTAACTACCTACTTCAGGGATGTGATCCTCTCACCAAAAGGATCTGAGGTTTCAATCCGCCATCTTACCACCGCTGCTCACAAGACCCTTCGTGGGTGATATAGCCAGGGCCGCTGAAATTAAGCAGTTCTGTTGCAGTCGCATTTTGCCGCATAAATATGGATTTTCTCCAGCATAGTTTACAGATTCCAACAATAACAATGTGCGGCGTGTAGTGCCTTGCAGTGGCGGGCCATTTTGGAAAACTTAACTGGTCGCATTTCAGTCACGACTGCTGTGTGCAGGTATAAACGTGGTACCAGTGAGGTGCAAGGTTTGCATTGACATAACGGTGGGTTTTAAAAATGACAAAATAGCGAAACAGCACTGACAAAAAATGTGCCATATTACGCCACATTATTTGCCTTGCTTTGAAAATAATTTGAATTAACTAGCAAACGTTGACACATAATTTGGACCTCCGTTGTCAAATAATTCGAGGGTTCGAGGTTATAATATTAGGACCCTTTTTAGAGTTTTGAGGGCAATATTCTCTTTGCAGCCCGGGATCCACCCGGCGTCGTTTGTTTACACACATTTTCAGCACTCACCGCTTTGTTAGTACCGTACCCCGTCTTTGCTTCAGTAAGTACTTAGCATTCAAGTCATCGAGCTCAGCGCTGTGTTAATGTTGATTTAATTAGAGGCAGAAATATTGAGTATCAGCTGGGCCATGAAACGGTGATAAACTTATGGCCTAACGGAACCGATCAATACGAGCTGGAGCGATGGCCTCTTTTTTTTGTTATTTCCAGACTTGCTAAAATTAGAAAAAAAAATGAACCTGGATGTTATTTCAGGCATCAGCAGCCTCCATCAGTGGTCCCTCTCCGATGGCGGCCGTTCTCATCCCGCAGGCGGCCTCCTCCGTATTCCGGGGATTTCAATTTCACCCCGAGAAGCTCGGAAGGCGAAGTCTCTGCTGACAACCAAGGATGGGGTATTTTTTCAGAACATTAGCCTCCTCGGATTAGTGTTCTTTCTTTCTTTATTTGGTCCAGTCTGCATCATTAGCAGGCAGGACACCCCCCTTCCCAGCCTCGTCAGTGGGTCTGCGGACGGTGTTGGGGTATCGTTCCTAGATTTGCTTGATAGAGTTCGCAATTCATGTCAGTGGTGTAACGAAACTGGAGCCCCCCTTCTCTGCACAGAACATGGAGGGGGCCCTTCCGGAATCACTCACCTGGTGCTGTGCTGAGGGCCCGCCACGCACCGCGGGGGCCTTTGTTACGGCCAGTGTTTAATTTGTAAATAAAAACGAGCGGTACCCAAAGCCCTACTCTTAAACACGCGGCTGCTGCAATTAACATTTTCGAACACGGAATACTGAGGTAGCGTAATCCTGAAGCCATCTCTGGCCTCTTCAATCCATTTGCAGCCACTCCCTGCCCCTTCAGCGCACTCTTGCAGCTTTCTCCCTTTGTGACGCTTTTTCGTTTTTCTCATCCTCCGGCTTTCCCATGCGTCTTTTGCTCGCAGTAAATGCTTGAGGCAGAAAACTATGCGCCGGCCCTCAAAAATAAGTGCCGGTGCTCAGCACCGGAAACAACAAACACAAATTAAGCACTGGTTACGCCCCAGATTCATGTTGTTGCTTTGCAAACGACAGGCTTAGAAGATAAAATATTGGTGATTTCATTGTAAACCAAAGTGAAACTACGGAAATAGTGAATCGCAGTGTAACTTTACCACCAAATGGTAATGCAGTTTGGATTTTCCTTGAAGCAGCCTAGGCGCGCGGCCCACAAGCCGAGAGAGCAGGGCAGGTTCAGGACAAGCAGCGCGGTCTAACAGTTTGCACAACAGCCGCTCTGATAATGGCCTGCAAGACATGGACTTGTTACTTCTTTCCCGGTCTGGGTCCCACCTCTGAGAAGAGAGCGTCTCTCATGAGGCGCTCTCTCCAGTCCCCCTTCTCCGTCACGACACACATCGCCCTCGCAGAGATACCACGCATACGCTGCTGCCCCGCCGGAGGACGCTCCTTCTCCCAACTCGCCGCCAAAGCCTGGAACGCTCTCCACCTCGCACCGCACCCTCGCTGACCCACTTCAGGAAGAGACTGAAAACCTGGCTTTTCCAATAAACACCTGCAGCAAGCGCCTGGATACCCCTTCGGGTGACAAGCCGCGCTATACAAATAACACCTGACTGATTGATTGACAGAGGACGCCTACCACCCCCAGTGAAATGGCTTGTGAGAAAAACAAAGGGGTGTACACACCCTGCGTTTGGTGTGCGAGTAACCGTTTGCACAGCTGATGTATCAGTAATGGACTCCAGAACTCACTGTAAGTGGGGAATTTCAGCTTTGAGGCTTTATTTATCAGCATAACTTCCCTTAAGCTGTGTTTTTTTATGTGAATTTTAGAGTATTTTTTAGCATGTTAAGGTGTTATATTAAATAATAGCCATAGCTTCACTTTAAATGTAGTTTTGTTTTCAGTGAATTACAGAGTTTTTTGAGGGTATACTAGATCCACATCCAGCGTCTTTGAAATTGTTCTCGTCTCAGTGCGTGCGGCCTTCAACCAGTTGGACCGTGTGCCTAACCCACAATGGGGTTCGGCGAGGGCTTGACTTTCTGCCAGTCCCTGTGCCCAATCCACCATGGGTGGTCAAACACTGGCCCGCACAGCTGAGTGTGTCCTAGCAGGGCCTAGGTTTCAGTCAGGCGCTGAGCTACACAAGTTGCAATTGCCCAACCACAGCTCCCATTTTTACTTTTTTAAAATCATTTTTGGTTGGGCAGAGAGTTTGAAGATCCCACTGGAGGTTTCCTAACCATCAGAGACAAGCGGACCCATTGTGGGCCCTTTCAAGTTCATGGACCCAGACTATGAATGCAAAAATGGGTCCAAAAAGGGTTATAGGAGCCTTAGTCGCTGGATTCATAGCCCCATAGTCTTCACAGAGCTTCAATGAGTTCCACAAACTGCATGGCAAAATCCACTCAAACTGCACGGCAAAATCCACCCCAAACTACATGGCAAAATCCACTCAAACTGCATGGCAAAATCCACCCCAAACTGCATGGTAAAATCCACTCTAACTGCATGGTAAAATCCACTCTAACTGCATGGCAAATCCACCCTAAACTGCATGGCGAAATCCACTCAAACTGAATGGCGAAATCCACCCTAAACTGCACGGCAAAATCCACTCAAACTGCATGGCAAAATCCACCCTAAACTGCACGGCAAAATCCACCCTAAACTGCATGGCAAAATACACTCAAACTGCATGGCAAATCCACTCAAACTGAATGGCGAAATCCCCTCAAACTGTATGGCAAAATCCACCCTAAACTGCATGGCTAAATCCACCCTAAACTGCACTGCAAAATCCACTCGAACTGCACGGCAAGATCCACTCAAACTGCATGGCAAAATCCCATCAAACTGCATGGCAAAATCTACTTTTTTTAGTTCTTTGAACATTGAGGTGGGTCCCTCTAGAGCCGTATCTAACCTAGGGTTCATAGGCTGCTCACTCTGCCCTCTTATTGCCTTTTTCCTTTTTTTTAGGATACTGTGACAGAGCGCCAGTGGCCGTAATAGACTTTTCTCTGCTGCAGCCAGTCCATCAGAGGCTTTGGGTAAGCGAACCTGGCTTTGGATTCATGGACCTGAGATGGACAAAAGGAGAAAAGGCTCAACTGTCCTATAAAATGTAATTCTTTTTTAATTGGGTCCAACGATGGTTCACAAACCATCTGCAGACTATCAGTCCATTTATCCATTTAAGCCCCTGCAACTCATCCAACACATTTTCGTAACTCTGTCCGGAAAACTACTGAATGGCTTTTCACCAAGAAAAAGGACTTCCTAAATAGAGTTCTACTTTTATGTCAAGTTTGGTGTAATTTTGTTCAGCCACTTAATTATGTAGAAGAGAGCAATTAATCATATGGGAGTTAAAATGAGAAAAGTCACTTCTGTGAGCTGCCACCTCTGGAAGCTGTCAGTGCATCCGTATCCAGGGTACCATCGACTGCAGAGCATTCTTATAAGCTAGTATGTCATCCACCCTTGTTGTAGCTTCTTTAGTGCCAGGTGCTGGCATGATGCAAGCATGCAGCCACAATGATTGGCCGTACACAGGCTCTGCATCTTCTGGATGCGAAGGTTTGACAGACCTGAGATCCCCCTATGCGCCCAGCCATCACCATGGGATGGTATATGACCATAATACCTGTGGGTTAGGGCCACCTCCGAAGTGCTGCTCTCAGAAGACAGATGAATACCTGCCACCCACAACTACCCCCCAGCCTCAGATGACAGCAAGGAGGTGCAGGATCTGAAAACTAGGAAAGAGCAAACTCCTAGACCATGTGGTGACCCCTGGTCCAAGAGATGCCCATCCCTGCAAAATAATGCAACCCTTGGCACCCCAAGTAACACAAGGACTGGGTCAGAGGTTCTACTCAAGTCAGTCATTGCACATTATCACTATTATCAGTATTACTTTCGTTATTACTGTTATTAACATAAATACTATTAAAACTACAGTTAATAATGATTAAAGTAAAGGAGGGAAGGGGTTGCAGTCATGTATCTCTAATCAGAGATCGGCTACCTACTTCAATGGGAGCAGATAATGCAGTGGGTTGTGCCCAATGTAAAGTTTGTAGGGGAAACCAAGCTTAAGAGACCCCCTTCCTGAAACAAGTGTGTCAGGACTAGAGGTTCCCACGCCGTAGCCACGCAGGGGACACAGAGGGGGGAATGGACTGGACCAAATGACAGACTCAGTCCCATTGGGAAGTGGAATATAGGGTTAGGTTCCAACCCAAACTTCAAACTTTAAAAGCTACAAAACCTCACTAGCTAGAGAGATGGTCCAAACAGCTCAAGAATCTGGACATCTGGTCGCCACCAATGGTAGCGAAAGACCTCTTATGCTTTTGGTCAAGCACAGGCACCTTAAGGGTATGACGTGGGTTGGAGTTGGGACAGCATCCCCTCAAAAGAAAGCAACAAAGAGTTTTTGCAACTCTCTGACACACACAGTAAACCCGAGTTGTCTTTGGGAATCAAGCCTTCTCGGATGCAAGGATCATATGGTCCCTGGGTGCTGCAGTCACCAAGGTCTTCCAAGCAGTCAGGGGTTGGCTTCTCTCCACGCTGGGCAGTGCAGCTCCCATTCTTCTGAATAGTCAGAGCAGCAAACATTTTCCATACATTCCCGGCTGATCTCCAATTTCAAAAGAGTACAGGCACCAGCAAAGGGTTTGTCCCTGGCAAACATCTCAAACCAAGTGTCTGACCAGACTCCAGCCATACTACGAGCTACAGGCGTGAGCGGACCATACTTATCACACTTTGGAGACAAAGGGAGAAATCATGGGTGACTTAAAGTTGAGTTTTGTTCAAAAGTTGACAGTCCAGAAAATGTGCATCTTGCCCTTTGTCTTTCTTCCTCAGTAAAGGTCACCCCTCAGATCAGTCAGAACAGGTCATGGTTGGGACATGTACCCAAGTCAGACTGGTAGAGCCAGAGGAGTTCCTGTTGGTTGCATCAGTAACGGAGTAGCGATGAGTGTCAGTCAACTGAAGGGAAAGCTATACACACAATGGAAGGGATGGGGATTCCTACCTCCTACCAGTGCTTAATTGGAGCCAGTGGTTGCCGGTTGGGGGCACCAGAACTTTTTTTAGTCCGGCTCTTACTTTTCTGCATCAGGCAATTGCTGTGAGGAAAAGACACATATGGGAAACAGGGAGCAAAGAAAGACAGAAGCGTCACAAAGGGAGAAAGCAGAAAGATGCAAGAGTGAGCTGAAGGGGCAGGGAGTGGCTGTAAATGGATTAAAGAGGCCCGAGATGACTTTAGGATTACGCTGCATCGGTATTCTGTACTCACACATTGAATTGCAGCAGTCGTCAGTTTCAGAAAGAGCTTTAGGCACCGGAACATTATTATTTACAAATTAAGCACTGCCTCCTACCTATCACATAACTCTGGCTTAAGAGGAGGAGCTCTATACAAGGACACGGGCAGGCTGACATATCCAACATGGACAGTCAGTCTGTAGGGAAATCACTATGCAAGTATTTGATATTTGTATGGTCCAGACCTAGCTGAAAGGCAGCCAAGATCTGTACAAAACCAGTATTTTCTGTCACCACTTACATTGTGACCCTAATAGACAACTACAGGGTACTGCTGCATAGGAAGGTACTTAAACACAAAAGGGTATGTATGGTAGCATACGAGACATCAAGACTTCATCCCCCACTTAGAGGTATAAGTCTTAGCTCTACTTGGACAACCTAGTAATGCTGTTGGGTCATATGAGAAAGCCATTCCTTTTGGGAGAGGAAGCCTCACACACTATTCGTGTCATGGTTCATCCTTGGCAACCTCTCCCCACCCTGGTAGGACAATGCCACCAGGGCACAGGAAGGTACCCCTTCTCCCGAAAAGGCTGCAGGTAAAAAGGCATAGCCCATGGCTCTCATCTGTTGCCATTGCTGTAAAACACTCTATATCTTGGTAAAAGGCAGCAGCAGGATTCCGCACTACGGATGCGGGTAGACCATGGGGGCACCACAACTGAGCCAAGCTGCATCATCAAACATCTTGGTAAAAGATGGAGCACCTCCAGGAGGGCTGGCAGACTGTCAAGCCCACTGGTGATAAATAACACACAGGGGGTCAGAAAAATGGGTCAGGCGGCACATCATTTCCACATTATACAAAGAACTTGTGTTCCAACAGATAATAACAAAAGCTTTCTTAATTGTTGTAGCAAAAGCTTTCCTAATTGTTGTAACAAAAGCTTTCCTAATTGTTGAACATGCATTAGAGGTCTCAGTCTTCATTTCTTATTTGACTTTTTACTTTAATAGTGCAAAAGAAATGCTGCAGTATAATTGTTCGAGTGTGGCAGTTCCACTTCCTCTGACTGGCTGAGCCTTCCGGTGGCCCAGTGCTATACAATGGTGCCACATACAGCATGGTGGCTTTGGTGGCGAGCACAAAGCATATTCCGGGTACATCCACTGGTTACCGTCCAGACGCATTCCAATGCAATGGTTTTGTAGTTAAGTCCTCTACCATATAACCAATTGGGCACAATGCAGGGTGAGTGTGGCATCAAGCCCAACAACTGTTGAAGAGTGGAGACCATCTGGTTCTCTTGGCTCTAGCTAAAGTTAAAACATCAGCCTAGCATGAGTGAGATAAAAGAAAGAACCACAAAAGATCCACTTTTAGTCATGGAGTGATCATCTGCAGTAGAGGTGCTCGGCGAATGGCCATCAGCCAGCAACCCTGTGCATGCCCAGTACACCAACTGACGCGACTTTCCAACAACCTACTCCCCTAGGTTATTGGGCAGGGCTGGAACGGATGACTTCTGGGAGGGGTGAGGCTGACTTTATATGTCCATCCCTGGAAAAGTCCTTCTCCTTTAAACTTTAAAATGACACTTCTTTTTGAGGTTCAAAATATTCCAAGCTTTCATTTTCAATCTCTAAAGCTAAAAAGTGTGCAATTCTTGCAGAAAGTGGGCGAATCACTGGCTAAAAGAGCTGTCAGGGTGCAGATAATTATTAGATTTTTTTTTACTAGCGATCCTTAAAATGGCAAGGCAGGCATAGGAAGGGAAGATAAATAACAATGGCCTATAATGATGGCTCGAGGGCTGCTAAATATTTTATCAGACTTCTTTGAGGACTGCACAGAGTGCAGTTTTATTTTTTTTATGATAACTTTCAGCAAAGAAGAATTTTAGTCTTTGTATCTTTATAGCCTTCTAGTACGTGGATGCTTCCAGCGTGTGGTGAGACTAACTTCGAGAACAAGCTTTTGTAAGCTCCATCATTCGCACTGAAAGCGTTCCCAGCTGTACAAATGCACACCACAGTGGAAAGAGACAAGAGTGAGACATAACTTGTACTCCCACCTCCTTTTGCATACAGTCAGACGCTCAGTTAAATGTTGACTATTCATAGTCCAGCCATTACTTAAAGAAGGTAAAGTTTATATTCAAAAGACAGAAGCGAATGTAAGTGTGGACTTTAAAAAAACAAGCACTGGCAAAGCCAAATGGTTTTGCCTATGCAAGAACTATTGGCTTTGTCAATATGTTTTTTTTTTAGAAACGTTGACGCACAAAACCAGAAGAACAACCCTGGAGGGGGCTGGAGGGATGGAGGGCAAGCAACAGAAAAAAGCGCTTACTACATGTAAGCACTTTCTTTCCTGAGATGGGGCAAGAAAGAACGATGAGGGTGGAACTGGACGAAAGCAAGCAAGGATGAAGAGGGGGCAAACAACAAGGTTGCTGAGGGGGTGGGGGGTATGGGGCAAGAAACTACCAAGCAGGAAGAGGGGAGGGTTCAGGCAAGCCACAATAAAGAGGGAGAGAATGGGCGGGACAGGGCAAGCAACAAGGACAGAGGCAGGTGGGACAGACGGGTAGGGATGGATAGGGTCTAAAACCACACGCACTATTATGGACTGCTAGTTTAAAAGTAACCAAAAAGTACCTTCGCAAATGGGCGGCCACTGGAAGGACACAGGCCGCAAACAGGAAACTCTACACGCTCCATGGATGACTGGGATGACAAAAGAGAAAGTGGAAGAAGGGGTTCTGCCCAGAGAGCAAGAAAATGAGAGTGATGTCAAAGCCAACCAATGGTAAGTAAGGGGCGGGCTCTAGGATGAAGGGATGCGCTGTTAGAGATGCTCCTCCCTTGTGGACTGAACCATGATGGAGAATGAGAACTAATAAAATACACAGCCACAACAGATTACAGTTGCTGCAAGCTTTTACCTTTCCTCTCTCAGGGCAAGACAGGAGGGTTTGAAAAGCACTTCTATCCCTCTCTGAGCACCAGGTTCGTACCAGGTGTGCCACTGCTAGTTCTCTTGGTAATGAAAAGAGATTTCACCAGATGCCAGCATTGCAGCAGTAACATAGAAATGCCAGACTGGGCCCCTGAAGCGAACACAATGGGTGCTTCTAAAATTACCCAAATGGACAACAAAGCAGGCGTCAAATGTATTTATTGGCTGTAAAAATGTTTTGGGCAACTGAGGTAGAATCAATTCGCTTGAAGGATACTTGTAGATGCTCAAGCACATTTCAACACAGGCAAAGATACAAAGAGAAGAAATATGTAATAAATGATTCAATGATTATGAACAGCAAGACACGAATAAGAAGATTGGGGCCCCAAGATACATTTTCTATGGATCTAGACATCCATCGACTACTGTCAAGCACCCAAAACACTAAACACTTCCAAATCAATGGAAAATAAAAAATAATGCATGCACGCTCCATGCCCTATGCAGGGCTCAGTATGCCGCATGTCCAGGTTATTTACAAGATAATAGATCACCCTACTTGGGCTACTGATGGCGGGAAGTATTGCTACGAAGCAGGTGCTCCCATGGTGCACCTGCCACGGATCCACAGAAGGGAGTATTAGCCACCGGAAGCTACTTATAGAGCAGAGACTGCACAACAACAAATACAACATTTTGTTGGTTTTGGATTTCAGGTCAAGACTGTGTTATTCAGTCAACCGGTCGTGGCTCGGCAGGTCTCCGGGGAGAGACAGCTCATGAAGGCCACTTTAGTAACCCCCAAGAGAGAGAACCCTACAGCGCCTGGAATAAGCTCCCAGACTAGATCATAATGTGTAAGAATACAGATGTTCAGCCTGAAGACTAACATGGGCAGCATCAGTTGGGGTTTGCGTAGGTCACTGGGTGCTCAAACCACTAGTCATCTACTCTGGGCCTACACATAGAACAGCCAGGTAGGTAAAGCTTTGTGGGATGGTGAGTGGGGTACAGAGCAGATGCTGGAGAGAGGGATCACGACGGAGCACCTACATTACGATTCATAAAAATGCTTCCTTTGCGTGCCCTTCAACACGAGTGTCATTTGTTGACGTCAGTGTTCCATGTCAGATCTAAAAACATAATTGCCACAGTCAATCTTTTTGACTTGTGTGTAGTGAAAAGCAGGCCTCCCCAAAGCACAGAGCAGTTACTGCATGGGCAGAGGCAGTACAAGTGCCCCCCACATACAGGACAGGTAGAACACAGGGTCTAGCAGCAGTGCAAGCTTCCCTCACTAAGCAGTAACATGTCGTGGTCCACCGGCAGTGCAAGCTTCACTCACAAAGCAGTAACATGTCGTGGTCCACCGGCAGTGCAAGCTTCACTCACAAAGCAGTAACATGTCGTGGTCCACCGGCAGTGCAAGCTTCACTCACAAAGCAGTAACATGTCGTTGTCCACCGGCAGTGCAAGCTTCACTCACAAAGCAGTAACATGTTGTGGTCCACCGGCAGTGCAAGCTTCCCTCACAAAGCAGTATCATGTCGTGGTCCACCGGCAGTGCAAGCTTCCCTCACAAAGCAGTAACATGTCGTGGTCCACCGGCAGTGCAAGCTTCACTCACAAAGCAGTAACATGTCGTGGTCCACCGGCAGTGCAAGCTTCACTCACAAAGCAGTAACATGTCGTGGTCCACCGGCAGTGCAAGCTTCACTCACAAAGCAGTAACATGTCGTGGCCCACCGGCAGTGCAAGCTTCACTCACAAAGCAGTAACATGTCGTGGTCCACCGGCAGTGCAAGCTTCCCTCACAAAGCAGTAACATGTCGTGGTCCACCGGCAGTGCAAGCTTCACTCACAAAGCACTGACATGTCGTGGTCCACCGGCAGTGCAAGCTTCACTCACAAAGCAGTAACATGTCGTGGTCCACCGGCAGTGCAAGCTTCACTCACAAAGCAGTAACATGTCGTGGTCCACCGGCAGTGCAAGCTTCACTCACAAAGCAGTAACATGTCGTGGTCCACCGGCAGTGCAAGCTTCACTCACAAAGCAGTAACATGTCGTGGTCCACCGGCAGTGCAAGCTTCCCTCACAAAGCAGTAACATGTCGTGGTCCACCGGCAGTGCAAGCTTCACTCACAAAGCACTGACATGTCGTGGTCCACCGGCAGTGCAAGCTTCACTCACAAAGCATTAACATGTCGTGGTCCAGCAGCAGTGCAAGCTTCCCTCATACTCACAAAGCAGTAACAAGTCTTGGTCCAGCAGCAGTGCAAGCTTCCCTCATACTTACAAAGCAGTAACAAGTCTTGGTCCAGCAGCAGTGAAAGCTTCACTCATACTTACAAAGCAGTAACAAGTCTTGGTCCAGCAGCAGCGCTAGCTTCCCTCATACTCACAAAGCAGTAACAAGTCGGGGTCCACCGGCAGTGCAAGCTTCCCTCATACTTTCAAAGCAGTAACAAGTCTTGGTCCAGCAGCAGTGCAAGCTTCACTCACAAAGCAGTAACAAGTCTTGGTCCAGCAGCAGTGCAAGCTTCCCTCATACTTACAAAGCAGTAACAAGTCTTGGTCCAGCAGCAGTGCAAGCTTCCCTCATACTTACAAAGCAGTAACAAGTCTTGGTCCAGCAGCAGTGCAAGCTTCCCTCATACTTACAAAGCAGTAACATGTCGTGGTCCAGCAGCAGCGCTAGCTTCACTCACAAAGCAGTAACAAGTCTTGGTCCAGCAGCAGTGCAAGCTTCCCTCATACTTACAAAGCAGTAACAAGTCTTGGCCCAGCAGCAGTGCAAGCTTCCCTCATACTTACAAAGCAGTAACATGTCGTGGTCCAGCAGCAGCGCTAGCTTCACTCACAAAGCAGTAACAAGTCTTGGTCCAGCAGCAGTGCAAGCTTCCCTCATACTCACAAAGCAGTAACAAGTCTTGGTCAAACAGCAGCGCTAGCTTCCCTCATACTCACAAAGCAGTAACAAGTCTTGGTCCAGCAGCAGTGCAGTCTTCCATCCCCAGCAGCACTGGAAGCTTCCTTCACACTCAGGGACCAGGAACAGAATCAATCAATCAATCAATCAAAGAGACTTATAGAGCGCGCTACTCACCCGTGAGGGTCTCAAGGTGCTGGGGGGGGAGATCACTGTTCGAAAGTGCAGCAGCAGAGCAAACTTCTATCACACTCACAAAGCAGTAACAAGGCGGGGTCCACCAGCAGTGCAAGCTTCCCTCTCACAGAGCAGTTACAACACTGGATCCAGCAGCAGCGCAAGCTTCCCTCTCATTCACAGAGCAGTTACAACAGAGGGTCCAGCAGCAGTGCAAGCTTCCCTCTCACAGAGCAGTTACAACACAGGGGCCAGCAGTGCAAGCTTCCCTCTCACAGAGCAGTTACAACACAGGGGCCAGCAGTGCAAGCTTCCCTCTCACAGAGCAGTTACAACACAGGGGCCAGCAGTGCAAGCTTCCATCTCATTCACAGAGCAGTTACAACACAGGGCCCAGCAGCAGCAGTGCAAGCTTCCCTCTCATTCACAGAGCAGTTACAACACAGGGCCCAGCAGCAGCGCAAGCTTCCCTCTCACAGAGCAGTTACAACACCAGATCCAGCAGCAGCACATGCTTCCCTCTCACTGACTGAGCAGTTACAACACAGGGCCCAGCAGCAGTGCAAGCTTCCCTCTCATTCACAGAGCAGTTACAACACAGGGCCCAGCAGCAGCAGTGCAAGCTTCCCTCTCACAGAGCAGTTACAACACAGGGCCCAGCAGCAGCGCAAGCTTCCCTCTCACAGAGCAGTTACAACACCAGATCCAGCAGCAGCACATGCTTCCCTCTCACTGACTGAGCAGTTACAACACAGGGCCCAGCAGCAGTGCAAGCTTCCCTCTCATTCACAGAGCAGTTACAACACAGGGCCCAGCAGCAGCAGTGCAAGCTTCCCTCTCACAGAGCAGTTACAACACAGGGCCCACCGGCAGTGCAAGCTTCCCTCTCATTCACAGAGCAGTTACAACAGGGCCCAGCAGCAGCAGTGCAAGCTTCCCTCTCATTCACAGAGCAGTTACAACACAGGGTCCAGCAGCAGCGCAAGCTTCCCTCTCACAGAGCAGTTACAACACAGGATCCAGCAGCAGCTCAACATTCCCTCTCACAGAGCAGTTACAACACTGGATCCAGCAGCAGTGCAAGCTTCCCTCTCACTCACAGAGCAGTTACAACACAGGGCCCAGCAGCAGTGCAAGCTTCCCTCTCACAGAGCAGTTACAACACAGGGCCCAGCAGCAGTGCAAGCTTCCCTCTCACAGAGCAGTTACAACACAGGGCCCAGCAGCAGTGCAAGCTTCCCTCTCACAAAGCAGTTACAACACAGGATCCAGCAGCAGCTCAACATTCCCTCTCACAGAGCAGTTACAACACTGGATCCAGCAGCAGTGCAAGCTTCCCTCTCACAGAGCAGTTACAACACTGGATCCAGCGGCAGTGCAAGCTTCCCTCTCATTCACAGAGCAGTTACAACACAGGGTCCAGCAGCAGCTCAACATTCCCTCTCACAGAGCTGTTACAACACTGGATCCAGCAGCAGTGCAAGCTTCCCTCTCACAGAGCAGTTACAACAGAGGGTCCAGCAGCAGTGCAAGCTTCCCTCTCACAGAGCAGTTACAACACAGGGTCCAGCAGCAGCGCAAGCTTCCCTCTCACAGAGCAGTTACAACACAGGATCCAGCAGCAGCGCAAGCTTCCCTCTCACAGAGCAGTTATAACACTGGATCCAGCAGCAGTGCAAGCTTCCCTCTCACAGAGCAGTTACAACAGAGGGTCCAGCAGCAGCGCAAGCTTCCCTCTCATTCACAGAGCAGTTACAACACAGGGCCCTTAGCAGCTCAACATTCCCTCTCACAGAGCAGTTACAACACTGGATCCAGCAGCAGTGCAAGGTTCCCTCTCATTCACAGAGCAGTTACAACACAGGGCCCAGCAGCAGCGCAAGCTTCCCTCTCACAGAGCAGTTACAACACAGGATCCAGCAGCAGCGCAAGCTTCCCTCTCACAGAGCAGTTACAACACAGGATCCAGCAGCAGCGCAAGCTTCCCTCTCACAGAGCAGTTACAACACAGGGCCCAGCAGCAGCAGCGCAAGCTTCCCTCTCATTCACAGAGCAGTTACAACACAGGATCCAGCAGCAGCGCAAGCTTCCCTCTCACAGAGCAGTTACAACACAGGGCCCAGCAGCGCAAGCTTCCCTCTAATTCACAGAGCAGTTACAACACAGGATCCAGCAGCAGCGCAAGCTTCCCTCTCACAGAGCAGTTACAACACAGGGCCCAGCAGCAGTGCAAGCTTCCCTCTCACTGACCGAGCAGTTACAACACAGGGCCCAGCAGCAGCAGTGCAAGCTTCCCTCTCACAGAGCAGTTACAACACAGGATCCAGCAGCAGCGCAAGCTTCCCTCTCACAGAGCAGTTACAACACAGGGCCCAGCAGCAGTGCAAGCTTCCCTCTCATTCACAGAGCAGTTACAACACAGGATCCAGCAGCAGCACAAGCTTCCCTCTCACAGAGCAGTTACAACACAGGGCCCAGCAGCAGTGCAAGCTTCCCTCTCATTCACAGAGCAGTTACAACACAGGGACCAGCAGCAGCTCAACATTCCCTCTCACAGAGCAGTTACAACACTGGATCCAGCAGCAGTGCAAGGTTCCCTCTCACAGAGCAGTTACAACACAGGGCCCAGTAGCAGCGGAAGCTTCTCTCACACTGAAGAGAAGGTGCAGCACGTGCAGTATCAGTGCAAACTTCTCTCATACTCACAAAGCAGTTACACACAAACAGCAGTACACGCATCATTTACACCAAGGTTAGAGCGTAGTCTGCAACAATGCTATCTTCACTTTCTCTTGAGTATCCGAGTTCTCCTCCTGGATGCATTCTAAATGGAACATAAAATGACACAGTTACCTTACAGCCTGCCGTAGCTGGCTATACCATCCATTAGAGGCCCTCTCTCGGGAGAGGGCCTTTAACAAGGGAGCAGGACTTTAATGCTGGTATAGCCCAGCTGCGGAGGACTATAAGGCTATTAGAACATTCTGCCACTAGAGGGCGGAATGTTCTAACCTTTACTTAGGAACTGTTAAAAATGTTCGACAGGGGTATGCTCGTCTCTTGAAAGCACAGATACCATAAGTTCATATAAAGGGGGTTCAGAGTAAGGCAACCCGCAAAGAACAATCCAGACAACAGAATAATGGATAAAGGAAAGTATGCGAAGGGACACTGAGGGACAAACGTCAGGGGCAGCATCCATCCATGATCAATAACAGACAGATGTCAGGACTGGTGGGGAGTTAGGGGCAGACTTGCCCTGCTGATGTCCTTCTTCCAGCAGCAGCAATGCACAGGAACCGTGTGGATGGATGATCAGGTTTGTATAAAAAAGCAAACCCAAATACTCTGTCTTTTAAAAAAATATATTATTCAGAAATGGGTAACAGTTTAAAGGTTTAACAAGGTGGAAGGGGGAATAACAAAGCTGAGTGATAGAAGCTGAAGCTGGTCTATGACAGGAGTAATTACCTTCCCCGGTCCTCTTTTCAAATATAATTCTTCCTAGATTCTTTCTCGTGCTTTTGAAATTGCCCAAACAAAAAAAAAGGCAGCTGGAGAACGAAAGCAGGAAACACAAACAGGAGACAAAGTCAGTTCTCGGCTGTCATCTAACACTCAGGAAAGTGTCATGGTATTTTATTTTCTGCCACATGAATTCTGATAGCCTATTAATTTCAATGACAACGAGATGCACTGCGCATCTTGCCCGGCACATTATTTAACACTGGTGTACATTCTCCTGGCTGATGATTCATGATAGCAATAGCTCCTTTCGCAGAGCTAGGGCACACTGTACCAGGATCAGTTTCCCTGGTCTGGCCCAAATCTTTGCCCCCAAATCATCCTGCAGCGGTTTCTGATAGCTTCAGATCTTTCTCATGGCAGCCAGTGTGATTTGCTGCTGCAATTATCGTTAGCAAATTGTAAATCGTAAATATTCCGTTAGAAGAAACAAAGTGAATAATGAAAATGCAATTGATCTTTGAATGCATACGCAGCATGGATGATCATTCGCTGCACTGTTCAAGACAATCAAGAACTGCATTAAATCCCTGCCGGACTCACCCATTCCTAACTCTAGCGAAAAGTGCAATGCCATCAACAATTTCTTTAGCGAAAAATGCATCAGATCCAACAGCACAAGAATGACATCAAGCCTGCTTCACCTTTTGCCCTCACCTCTTCCTGTAATGGTCAGCCTTTGATGCCCCATCTCACCCAGATCTCACTGACATACTCAACTCCCTCAAACACACTTCTCATGACGATGTTACTATCATTCTTGCTAAAATGCTCTCCTTGGGGGCGCTCTCTTGCCCCTACTTACCACTGTCAATGCCTCCCTCAGTTTAGGTGCTTTCACAGAAACTTTCAAGACTTAGACCAGATCCTTATAGAAACCTACACTAAACCTGATGGCCTTACCAACTTCCAGTCCATCACTCACCTACCATTCACCGACAAGATCATTGAAAAAAGTCTATGTTCCATTTTGAGATCATATCAGTGCTAACCATCTCCTCCTTCTGATCAATCATGCTGCAGCATGGAGACCACTACATTACACATCATAGATGATGACCACTTGACCAGAGATGAAGATGACTCCTGGCTCCTTATATTGAGGGACCTCTCAGCTTCCGTTGGCCAAGTCAACCATCCACCTTCATCTGTACCTTGGAGTCTCAAACAGGATTAACCAGCAAAGTCCTTAACTAGTTCTCCTCCTCCATTTCTAACCAGCATAAGTTTGTCCACAAGGGCACTTCCAGGTCATAAAAGGTCCACCCTATCTCCCGTGGAGTCCCCCACGGTTCTATATAATGTCCAGTCATTTTCAAACTTTATATGAAGCCACCTGGTCCTCTACGCACAGATAAGATCATCAAGATTCACCAATATGATGAGGACACAGAACTCTACTGAAAGCCTCCTCTGCTTCAGATATGCAATGCATCAACAACTGCCTGCCTATGATCCACACGTGGATGTTGCATGCCACCCTGAAGCTCAACCTAACCAAGACAGAACGCCTGTTATTTGCACAAACAAAAAACAGACAAGTACAGTACAATCCTGCCTCAATGACATGATCCCCAACTTTCATCACATGCCAAGTAACTTGCATTCACCCTGGAGACCAACCTTACCCTCTAGGAACACATTGCCAAAAACAGCAAACATGGTGTGGTACCAGCACCCTTTTCTAAAGAATATCAAACAGTTTCTTCCAGAAAGCGAGTTCAAAACTCCTGTTCAAGCCCTCATACTCGTGCAGTAATGCCCTACTCCATGGTCTCCTTAACTCCTCACAGAAATCCCACACACCGCCTGAAGAAATAGGATCACATCACTCCCGTCCTGGTGAAACTCCACTGACTCCCCTTACCAACCGCACCATCTTCAAAACTGGCTGCATCATTTACAAAGCCATCACGACCAGCACCATGTTTAACTTTCAGACAAGCTCACTTTCTCAGGTAATTCTCTGCACACCAGCAGCTAGGACATTGGACTACAGATTACGAGTTGTTAAAAAGAAAAATCCCCATATTCATCAGGACAGCCCCAATGGTGCTACAATTTAGGAAAGAGTTGAAGACTCACCTCTTTATGGATCAAATGTGTTTATTTTTTTGAACATGCAAACATACAAAAAAAAAAAAAAACATCATATCACAGGGCCGTGAGAAAAAAATATCATGCAGTAAGAACTCAAATCTACAGATAAAGGGCCTGATTCTAACTTTGGAGGACGGTGTTAAACCGTCCCAAAAGTGGCGGATATACCACCTACCGTATTACGAGTCCATTATATCCTATGGAACTCGTAATACGGTAGGTGGTATATCCGCCACTTTTGGGACGGTTTAACACCGTCCTCCAAAGTTAGAATCAGGCCCAAAGTCACTCCAATTAGTCCCGCACCATGCCCAAGAGGACATCACCGCCCGCCCCTTCCTTACGGTCCAGCGAGCAGCCAGGCAACACCCAATAGTCTTCAGGCTGCAAGATCCCCTCATGAGGCCCCGTGTAAACACAAAAATAAACACATGCCAACAATGCTTCCCCTCCAGCACCTGTGTCATCTTAGTTTCTCTCCACTCCTCTACTCCTCCCCCCCGCCGACCCAATCGCAACCCTTTCAGACATCCCTCCCCACAACATTCTAACCAAAGTTCAAGTTAGCCTCAAGACTCTCAAATAGTCCGGGCATGTCAACTCAGTAAATTCTGCGGATAGGATCTGAAGCAATGGCTTCCATAATTCACTCATTTCTCTCCACCCGCTGCTGGGAGGCTAGGGTGAGTTTCTCCATGGCGAGGATAAACCACAGCTTCTGAAGCCAGGAGACACGCGCCGGAAGCCAATCCATACCCCATAACGCCAGGATCAGCTGTACGCTGCGTTACATGCCAGAGCCATCTGCCTCCCTTTTAACGATCTCAAGGGAAAGGTAAGGGGATTGGGCAACCCCAACAAAATGCACGATGGGAATCTAGGGATCTTGGTATGGAACGCTGCATCTATATCATCTATAACGCTTGCCCAATAACGATGGAGCTTGGGGCCGTGCCAAAGTAGATGCACAAGTGTACCTGTGGCTCCACACCCCCTCCAACAGGGATAAGACTTAACATGATCCCATGCGTGTATCCATGCTGGAGTGTAATACCAGTAGGAAGCCACTTTATATGATGTCTCAGTCCCTGCTGCATTATAGGCTGTGTGGTGAATCCTATAGAATATGTTGTCCCACTCCTCATCTGAAAATTCCCTCTCCAGCTCTCTCTCCCATCTTGACTGTCCCTTTGACTTAGGAGGTCGCTTCTCCCCCTGCAGTAGCCGATAAAGTTCTGAGATAACTCTTTTATCGTCCTTCTTTAGCAACAGCCATTTCTCGAATGGCATAAGTGGCCTATCTATTAATGCTCTGTTAGCCGGCTGGAGAGCCCAGTGCCGTATCTGATAATACATCAGCCTATCTGCCTCCAACAAGCCGTACGTCTCCCGTATCTGTTCCAAGGACAATACCCCTTGTTCGTCAAAAAGGCTTCCCACCCTCTTGCAACCCCCTTCATACCAGCGCCTCAGGCCTTCCAGATGAAGTCCCGGCTCAAAATCAGGGTTTGCGCCTATGGGGGTCATCGGGGACGGGAAGGACGTCAACCCCAATCAGCAAGCCACCGCATCCCATATGCGTAGCGTTACTCCCGTAATCGGGGAAGAATAAAGTCCTCCCGCCCTGTGCCGGTGCCGGAGCCAAGGCTCCTTCCATATGTGAGAGCCCGCCACCGCCTGGTCCATAAAACACCAATGTTTCTCAGTAAGTGGGCGACTCCACTCTAGAAGAAAGCGCAATTGTGTCACCTGAAAATATCGCAAAAGACAGGGAACCGCTAGGCCTCCCCCGCTCTTAGGGCGATATAAAGCCTGCCACGGGAGACACGCCGGCCTACATCCCACACGCATCTCAGAACCGCCGATTGAAGAGTGGATTTCGTCCGAGGAGGTGGAGTCAACGGAAGCGCCTGAAACACATACAGTATACGTGGCAGGATTGTCATCTTCACCGCCACCACCCTACCCAACCAAGACAGTTTGTGTCTCCCCCATGACTCCGGGTCCCGCTGCACCTCACGAACCAACTTCATTTAATTCAGGCTCGCCGTCTTGGCAGCTGAAGTCGCTAATTCAACCCCTAAGTAGGAAAGACGTGAAGACGACCAAAGAAAGGGGTACCTAGCTCTCAAGGTTGCCTCATGATCCAAGCTGACCAACAAACTAAGGACCAGGGATTTCTGCATGTTCACCCGGAATCCCGAAACCTGGCTAAACTCGGTTATTATCTCCATAAGCGCCAGTAGCGAAATCGCAGGCTCCTCAAGGGTAAGGATTACATCGTCTGCATACAGGGTAATGAGATGGCGATCCCCGCCGAATTTCACACCAGAAACCAAGGGGCTGTCCCGCAATCGCTGCGCGAGGGGCTCCATATATAGCGCAAACAAAAGGGGAGAAAGCGGGCACCCCTGCCTATTCCCCGCCCAACCGGGAACGGCAGAGAAAGCACTCCATCAACACGAACCGCCGCTCTGGGAGACCGATAGGCGCTCCGTATCCAAGACCTAAACCCAGGGCCCAAACCGAAACGCTCCAGCACCCGAAAGAGGTATGGCCAATGGACCCTATCAAACGCCTTTTCGGCATCAATAGAGAGGATAAGCGCTTCCCTTCGCAATCGATCTAGTTTATCTAACAAATGCAGAAGACGCTTCGTGTTGTCGCTACATTGTCGGTTTGGAATAAAACCTGACTGGTCCAGGTCAATAAGGCCTGGCATATCAAAATTAAGGCAGTGAGCAAGAATCTCGGTAGATAGCTTGGCATCTATATTTAGGAGTGAAATCGGCCTATATGAAGCACACTGCTCTGGGTCTTTGCCCGGCTTATGTATAACAGCAATGATGGCATCCAACATACTAGGCATCAGTGCTCCCGACATCCGGAAGGAATTGAAAAGCCTCACCAAGAGGGGGGCAAGTTCTGCAAAGAAGGTCTTATAGAATAATGCCGTAAACCCGTCAGGGCCAGGGGATTTCCCAGCCTTTAGGCGGGAAATCGCCGAAATAACCTCTTCCAACCTTATCGGTTGGTCCAGCTGGGACGTCTCCCTCTCACCAAGAGGAGTGATTGCTATACCTTCTAAAAAGGAATCGAGAGCCGCGTTATCTCACACCTCCGCCGCGTATAACCCCCGGTAGAACTCTGCAAAAGCCTCTGCAATCTGGTCACTCGTGCGGGCCTCCCTCCCGGACGGGGATCAGATCAGTTTTATCGCCGACGCCGCTCGCTGCTATCGCAACCGGTGTGCCAAGAGCTTTCTACACCTATTGCTCCCAATGTAGTATGTATGCTTAAGCCACAACACCGCATACTCCGCCCTATCCCAGTCCAACCTCTTCAACTGTTGCTGCACTTTCTCTAATTCCCACCAGATTCTAGGCGCGCCAGTGTATTTATGGGAACGCTCCAGCACAGTCACCTTCCGCTCCAACTCCTCCCTTATCTCTCTCCTTGCCTTATTGTACCTCGCGGACAGTGCCATCACCTCGCCCCGCACTACTGCCTTAAGGGCCTCCCACACAGTCTCCAAAGCCGTACTGCCATTGTCATTAAAGCTAAGGTAGTCCGTAAATGCGCGTCGAAGCGACTCCACCACGGTCTCACTCTGGAGCAGAGAATCCCTAAAGCGCCAGCTTGGAGCACCCACACGACCCACCTCCATGGTAACCTCCACAGTAATCGGAGCATGATCAGTCAAGGCCCTAGGTTCAATCGTGGCCTCCCTAACCCGGGACAGGAACTCCTGTGAGGCCAGAAAAAGATCGAGCTGCACATAGGTCTTGGTCGCCGCTGAATAAAAGGAGTAGTCCCGGAGCGTGAGATGCAGCTTCCTCCACACATCCTCCAACCCACATTCAGCCAACCACTGACGTCCCAACTCCGATAATGCCCCCGCCTGCCCAAAGCGTTGACCCTAGCGGTCGAGCTTGTTATCCATCAACAAGTTAAAATCCCCTCCTACCAAGATGGCCCTATCTGGCGAGCAAAGTATCGGGGAAACCGCCTTTCTCAGGAATGCTTCCTGTTGGGCGTTCGGAGCATAAAGTGAAGCAACAGTGAAAGAGAAGGCCCCAAATCTTATTCTCATAGCCAAAAGCCTGCCTTGCACTTCGTGCATCTTCACCACTATCTCCCCAGCAAAAGTCTTTGAAAGCAATATGGCTACCCCCGCATTCTTCATAGTAGCGGATGACCAAAACTGTCTAGGGAACCGCCATGAGTGCATGCAAAATGTGTCTTTGTGCAATAAGTGTGTTTCTTGTAATAAACAAATATGACTCCCGGATTTCTCTAGACCCGACAGTATCGCTAACCGCTTAGTGGGCTGTTAAGCCCACGAACATTCAAACTTAGACACTTAACTGTCATACATCACAAAGGAGAGATTACCCAGGGGGGGAGAAGCTTCGCGGAGGGGCCACAACCCAGAGCAGCAACTCAGCCACACAAAATCACCCAGCCCGCCCATTCTGACCTTTAATGACCAGACACGCAGGGATGCATACCAGCATATAACTATAACGCACAACAGGTGCTCATAATAAAACAGTCCTCTCACACACATCCCAAAGAGGAAAAAGTCTCAGCAGGGCCGTAGAACCACACAAATTCGCCCACCAGGTCCGTCAACTCCACCGCCCAGACCTCACTCACTCATTGGTCGCAGGCCCACAATGAACAGCCCCCTTCTATCCGGGGACTCCTGCCGCTCCTCGCCCAGGCACTTGTCCCTGTCACTATGCTGTTCACAGCCGATTGGTGTTCTGAGATCTGCTCCAACGCAGTAGGGCGCTGCTGTTTCCTCCTTTTCTCCTTCCTCCGCCAGCGCGGACGGCTCCCACCGCCCGGGCCCAGCTTCGAGTCCGAATCCAGGGCGTCTCCCTCCAAGCCCAGGATCCGGCCCGCCTCCGACACAGACTTCACCTGATGTAGCTGGTCCTCCCACCGGAAAGCAAGACGGAACAGATGACCCCACGAGTAGGACACAGCATGTGCGCGCAAATACTCTGTAATGGGCTTCAACTCACGCCGCCGTAGTAAAGTCCGAACCGAAAGGTCCTGGTATAGTTGGAGCTGATGACCTCTAAAGTGAACCTGCGAGAGATTGCGCACCCGTTGCAATATACTTTCTTTCAGCCCAAAATTGTGGACACATGCCAGGATATCCGGCGGGCGGTGCCCAACTCTGCCAGGTCGGCCCACACGATGGACTCTGTCCAGGACAATTTCCTGTGACTCCTCCAGGTCAAGGACCGAGCGGAACACCACCACCACAAAGTCTCTAATGTCGTCCTTCTCTGCCCCGATCGGCGCCCCTCTAATGACGATGTTATGTCTGCGCGACCAATTCTCCAGGTCCTCCACCGTCATCTGGAGGAGATCCTACTGGTCCCGCAAGCGCAGAACCTCCTGCTGCAGGTCTGCCAGCTCCTCACCACGGGCCGTTTCACCATCCTCCACCTGCGCTACTCGCTCACCCAAAGATGTGAGCTCCACCCGCAGTTCCTTCACCTCCTGAGATATGTCTTTGCGGAGTTCCTGCAGGTTGCTGCGAAGCGATTCGAACAAGGAGGTAAGGAAGGCCTTCGTGACTGGGGCTGCCTCGTCCTCTGTCATCTCTCTCCTTGCCTCGGGAGACCTCGCGGGTGGCGGTTCCTCAGGGGCCCCTCCCGGGCCCGAGCGCCCTCCAGTCAGCATATCTCTTACCGTCCGGTCCCGCTTGGGTTTGGAGGCCGTCATCACCTCTGCTCTCGTACTGCGAAGGCGTAAGGGACTCAACTGGGCCTCTGCGCGTCGTCGCCAGGGGCTTTATTCTCCTGGCCTCACTCCCCTACCAGCAACCGTTGGTCTTTCACTGCAGGGCCCTCTGCGAGGCTCCTCCACCCCACGGCTCACTTCCGCCTTAAGCAAGGCCTCCTCGGGCCACCCGAGCCAGCGACCAGTGACCCAGGCCCACTGCGCCACCGCCAACTCCTCCACGTCAGTGCCCGGCGACACAAGGGCACTTTCGACTGCTTAGCGTCTTCTTTAGGGCTCCCTGCTGCTGGGGCGAACAGGGAGGGCGCAGCCACCTCCCGGGCCCCAGTGCCCAGCTTAGCACCAGGCTCGCCCAGTGAGCTCCTCTTCTCTGCCCATTCGCATCCTCCACCACGGGCGCCGCCTTGCCCCCACGCCGAGCCAGCAGGCCGCCGGCTCCGGGCCCACCTCACGGCACGGACCGCAGCACACCGCTCCCGCCTGCAGCAAGCGCCGGCCCAAGGTGCGCAACTCCTCACGCCCGGCAGTGCCGGCCGAGGGCACCCCCGGTTCTATCGGGACCCCCACTGCCCCACTACCTCAGGCGGCACAGTGGGGCCCCCCCGGGCCACAAAATCAGGGGCCGCAAAGCAGATTCAGAAGCCTGGGCGGCAGAGCTCGGACCGACGCGTCCACTCACGCCGCCATCTTGGCCACACCCGACTCACCTCTTTAAAGAGCACCACATCATAATGCGTTAAAGTCAGCTTCCTCTTTTTTAGGTCGAGTGTGCAAGTGCCCTGGCCTGTTGTAATCTCTGTGGGCTTTTAAGCACGCCCACCGCAAGCCCATCACTATCACTCATTCATGGGCTTGCCTTTCAAAAATCCTTTGTTATCATTCGTAAATGCTTTACGTTTGTTCCTCCTTGGGGCAGTTTTGTTACCGCCTTGGACATCAACCTTGTTAAAAGGATGATTGCATGTTTGCCGATACGTTTGACTGCGAGCGAACTTCTTGTTCCTTTTGTGTCTCTCCTTTGCGCTCATGCCGGGCACGGCACTTTGAATCGGCTCGCTTATGTCGACTGTTTTACTTTGCATTTTCAATTTATGTGGCAAGAAAATCCCAGTTAGGAACTTACAACGCTAATAGCACTCCGCTGCCTTTTGGGTAGGTTCACACTATAGAAATACTGTATGCACACATAAATACCTACATTTGGCTGCAGGAACTAACTTAAGGAAAGATACCTTCGGGTTTGTGCAAGATGTTCTTGTATCTTACAAGACTGTAATGCTGTTCATCCATTTTATGAGCTACTCCGCTCATCTGAATATTCCGATGGAAGGAGCAAATGAAAACATGTTGGTAGATATCTGAGAGCATCATTTTATAATGCAGTCTGAATTACGCTACATAAAGCCAGCTGACCCGGGCAGAACAGCGCGGAAGGAGACAAGGTTGCACAAGAATCGTCTTTCTGCAGCTGGACACGCTTTGTGTAACACGTCTCTTCACAGAATCTGTTGCCCAATGGAAGAGTTGTGCATATTTAAAGCCGCCTTAGGAGAATAATCAATCGCTACAATTCCTAATAAATTTGAGGACCTATCTCAAGAAGTTGTTCTCTATCCTCAACACAAGATTAGAAGAAGAAGGCTTCCTGCCTGCATGTCACGAATGTGGGATTTTCTGGCACCATTTTTGGATGTCCTGTGATTCTTAAAGACTTTAAAGTAATTGGTTACGTGAACTTTGAGAAATAATCCAACATCCTTCGATCTGTGATGGTGGCATTGGTCTTCTGCTATCATTAGGTGAAGGGCTGTTATGTTATAAAATAATTCACTATTTTTATTTGCATTTAGTGTGATACACCGAGATCCTAAATCCAAAGAACAGCAGAGAGGTTTAGAAGGAACATTTATTTAGATTACAGTATGTCATCCTCACCATGGGGTTCAACCCAGATTATTGAAACCAGGCAGTGACGAGAGGTGGGGTGGATACATGTAACTGTGACTTTACGGGACTGCACACCTTATTGTTAGTTTGTACAACACATTTACACAGTACATATTCATATGTAGAGTTTTAGTTCCTTTATTTTGAAAGGAAGTCATAACTTCCCATGATGGATACTTTAAACTTTATTTAAAGCCAACACACTTCCATTCCTGAAATACTGGAGGCAAGTGACTTCCGCGACAAAAACACATGTAGTAGTGGGAGCCCCAATTTGGGTACAAGTTCTGGAGGGACCTCAAGTACACAATAAAGGGATAAAACTGGATGTCAGCCAGCCTAGAAAAACATTTGGGGCTTAAAATATAGATGTTATGAACGTAGGCACAGCAGAAGTTTTGGAAATCTTTGACTGCCTCGCTCTAGGCTTGTTCTAGACTTAACCCTGAGAAAGTCTTAATTGGTGCACTGTCCAATACACTACACTTCTGATGCAGAGAGAGATGAAATGCCCTGCCCAGAGTCAAACGATTATTAGGTTGAAGATGAGGAGAGACAAGGCATCCTTTGTGCTATGTTGGGACTCTAATGTGTATTCGTAGTCCTAGGCATTGGGCGCTCTCTCTTCTCCCTACATCCTGCAAAGACCCAAAACAATTGACGCATACAGAGAGGACAGATTGAGGTCTCGCTAAAAGCTTGAGTTTGGTCGTGTGGCAGATGTGAAGTCCTCTTTCTAGCTTCACTGGGATGGTCGCACCGCTTGGAAAACTGACTTCTTCTATTGAGTCCTTGATGGTGGTCTCTATAGCCCCTCCCTTGAGCTGCAACCGCTCGTGCAGGGAAGCAGGGTACACCAAACCACGTCAGCAGGAGATAGGCTCTTAAGCAAAGCTGTGCACGTACAATTGTGCTCGCATTTGGGTTCCCCTACGCCTTTGTTCCTGACACTTTCAGCTTCGTCCGTAACTAGGCCTTTACTGATAATAGAAAATAAATTGACCTATAGGATGCAAGGCACGTGGGCCACCATATATTCAGGATGCCACAAACACCAGTAAATTCATACAGAACTTTCAAGTATACCTGTGGCTTTAAAATTAAGCTGATGTTAAAAGCTAAATATACAAGATTATAGATCAAAGTTATTCAAGCTTAGACACTCATGGAAATAATTGATTATTTGGAGTTGTGAAAGTGAACCTAAATGGATAAAAGATACTTTAATGCACCTCTTTGGCTGCAAATGGAATTTATCACTTGATTGTGCGGCCTTATAGACAGACACTCAAGGGGAGGAACCAAGGCTGGCTAACAAGAGGGTATGTTTATTGATTAATAATTAAGCGTGCACTCTTGCTTTTGTCTAATGGGTTTTTAAGGGTGTCCTACCTTCTGAGCCAAGTATGGGATTTACCTCTAAAGCTCGCATCCAGCGAGGGATGGCCAAGGAAGGTGTGTTGGGTGACCCGGGGGCTGCCTTCCATATCTTACACAGAAGAAAGATTTCTGAAAGAGAAGGAAAGCTGGGGGGGCTGCCATATAACCCCTTTTCTAAAATGGAGGGGTGTCCTTGTTTGTGACTGTAAGAGAGCTGGGTTTCCTCTACTCTGGATGGTCCCTGGAAATAAAAGACTGGGAGACGTGTGGGTCATGAAGATTTCTACCATTAATCACATGCAGTCTAGACGTCAGAGCAGACCACTTAGCAGCTCAGAGCACGTCCCCCACCGAGATTATGCAACCATCTCTCCGCCAAGGAAGCAAGAATAGCAAGGAAGGAAAACAAGGAGAGATCTTCAGACCGATATGACAATCGAAATTCACCTTGAGCGTGAATGATAAATTAGTAAGTAAAAGTTTATCTTTGTGTAAGACAGTGCATCGGAATGAAATAATTTAAAAAACGAATTTCACGCTGTATATTTTAAAGCATACAAGGGCCTCATTTCTGCTTGAAATAAAATCCCTTAATACTTGTTGGAAAAATATTTTCACATTTATTAAGCTCTATTCATTAAGAGAAAGGTAGAAAACAGACTATTCCATACATGTTTTGGTTTCGGTAAACATTTATACCGCTTTATAGCCCACCTACCATCTCTAAGTACCACCACTCCACTCCTGAGTCCAGACACCCAAAAAGCATAGATACAACCAACTGGCCTGGTAATGTGCACTATGTATCAGTCCATAGCACATGCATGCAAAAGCACATAGCACAGAGGACAAAGTCAGTTACAGCAAGACAGTTACAGGTTTCCAGACACACAACACAAGGCAACACTCACTGAACCGCCTACCCAGACAACACTAAGGGTGACACACAAATCACGAGGCTGCCAAACCTCACCTCCAGTCAGTGCTGGAATTTTGCTCAAAAAGGCGTTTAGGCTGATGCTTATACTGGCAAAAACAAAGCCAGAAATCCCAGAAAACAACGTCTGTTGTCTAAAAAAACACACAAGTGGACGAAGCAATCACACGTGACACAGGTATCTTGGCAGCCAGTAATAATCATCTTGTTTTTATACAATGCTTCATAGTGCATTTCTCAAATTCAAAGAGTCGTAGATAGTGGGTGCTACTAGCGCGATGATTAAGGGTACTCCCTCTACCGACCTCGGAGGATGGAAGGCTGAGTCTTCCTTGCTAGGATTCAAACTTCTAAACTCTGCATCAGCATATGTTTCAAAGGACACCGTTCAGCTCGCTGTGCTATCCAATCAGCGATGCCATTGCTCGAACGCAAAACGTAATATGCATCTGTTCTTTACAGTGTTGACAATTTGACTTGTTTTTAGTTGTGCTGTTTTGATGAGATTGAATTTGCTGGCGAAAAAGCAGTTATAAAATTGCCTCTCCTTTGATCCATTCAAAATGGCCTCTGCTGGGCGGTTCCTGAGAGCAATAGTTAAATGCCTCTAGCTGGGTGCTTTTTTTGGGCTTACCACCAGAGACTCCCGTGGTCCATACTAGAAGTCTCCTCCCTGGTTACAGGTAGCATTTTTCATCGGAAGTCATCCCCTGTTACATTTAAGACCGTCATTGCAGTTTGATGGACCAGGTTCACTAATCAAGAACACAACCTTTTTCTCAGCTAGATCAGGGGTTTATCCAAGAAGGCATTGACACACATCAGGCAATGCTGGCAATGCTGACAACCAGGAGAGCAGGGCTGGTTAACCAACAAGAGAAGTCAAAGCTGGCTTCCTCCCAACATCTGAAGTTTGTTGGAGCACTCCGGCATAGACAGGTGAAAGTTGTTTCTGCTGGAAACGACAGCTGTGAAGTTCAGGGCAAATCTATCTTTGCTATTCTAAGACACATTGATAAAAGCTCACTGGTGCCTTTGGGTGGAGGGGCCCACTGGTGTGTGTATGCACTTCTAGTAGAGTTGCATTGCATGCCTTAAGTCCCTCTTCAGATATTTTTTCCATTCGCGTGTCTCAGGGTCTCCCCAAGTACAACTACCTCATGTCTCTTTATCCCTCTAATTCATGGGAACTTCCCTCTGGCTGGGTATGATGAACAGGGTATCCATCCTCCAGTCGCTTAAACCTGCCAGCACGTAAGGGTGGTGACTGACACTGGGCTCCCAGTCAACCGTGAACCATCAGTCATTATGAAAGGCAGCGATGTCCTCCAACTCATGAGGATTCAGTGTCCAATGGTCGTCTGACATTTTTCCCATCTTTACTGAGTCTGTCCACAACTGTGAGGACAGGATCTGGGAGTAAGGCTTTCTGGCATCTTGCTGATGGACGCAGGAGTTATAACGAAAGGGTACATTTTAATCTGCCAGCAAGGGGAGGCCCTCAAAACAACTATTCAATAGTATTTATTTTTTATTTCAGGAGGCACAGAGGTCTTGTCTCCAAAGGTGGCTTCTCATTGGAAGCGGACTAGAATCTGGAAAAGTAAGGATGAACGTAAACGCGATTACTGGCACGCAATCTGAGCCCTTCCCTCCACTGGAGCTCTTCTTCAGACTCAGCATCACCTTGTTGGCTAGTTTCAGGACTATTTGGAGTCTGTTTCACACTCTTCTAACCTTTAACATTTAAAACATGAAAGCCTGACCTGTCCCTCTTCATTCCTTCCTTACAACATTAATCTGCCAAAAGTGAACTTTAAATCCAAATTTGCAGATCAGGTTGCACAGTCCAGTGGTTGTGAACCTTTTCACTTCAGTGGACCCCCCTTAAACATTACTAGAAATGGGAGACCCCCCTGAAATACTACTGGAACCCGGGGACCCCCACTGAGTCATTACTCAGAGCCGCGAGACACTCGCCTGGGCAATTTCACTGATTTGAACCACTGAACAATATACAAATGATGAAATATTTTATTTAATTCGGAAATCAGTATAAAAAAAAAAAATCACAATTTTAACGCGAATGTTGGAGCTTTTCTAAATCCAACTAAGGCCGCCCATCTTCCACACTGCATGAATTGTGATGCAGCTGCACTGCTCCCACGAATCAATCTGAAAATAGCAACCTAAGTTTCCGCCTCCAATTTCAAATCCCTTCACATTTACAGAACGTTTTAAAATTTTCAATTTTCTTCTTTATTTATATACACATTATTGATCTGTTAATATTATTTTATTTTCTAAGCAGTTCCAGACACCTTGAGTAGGCTTTGCTGCCCCGGTGAAAAGTCTTTGTGGACCCCCAGGGGCCCCCGGACCACAGGTAGAACCACTAGCACCCTAGTGATGAGCAAGCACAGAACCACCAGGAGCATCCACGGCTTGGAGAAAGACTGTGATTAGAGTAAGACAATCCTTCCCAGCTGCCATCCGAGAAGAATGAATATCTGAAAAGTGATCTGGCCGTGCAGTGATCTACTTTGTCATTGAATGCCAATTCATCCTGGTGTTATTAAATCCTTATTGACATGTTTTGTAAAAGAGTTGATTTTGTAAACAGAGAAACCCAAACTACCAGAACTACACAGTAAGCTACTACATATTCCTCCAGGTGATGTCTCACCGGTGACTGATACCATGATGACAATGTCCTCTGCCTGTTCCCGCTCTATCGAAAGGTTCACTTCTTTCCATGAATAAGGCCTATATCCTGTCACTTGGTTGACCCTTCGCCCCAAGATATCTCAGTCCCCAAAGAAGGCCTTAAGGATAGGTAGGTCTCCATTTGGTTAAGAGCAGGTGGACATAGTGTAAGCCAGTGGTTCCAAACCTGTGGTCCAGGGACCCCTGGGGGTCCGAGAAGCCTCCCCAGGGGGGCCGGGACTGCTTAGAAAGTTAATATTAACAGCTTAGGTCCCCAGCTTTCAGTAATGACTCTTTGGGGGGGGTCCCTGGATTCCAATAAAGATTCAATGGGGGTCCCCGAGCTCCAGCAATGACAAAGTGGGGGTCCACAGAAGTCAAAAGGTTGGGAACCACTGGTGTAAGCCATTCACTAAATATCAGATCAGGAAGAAACTTAAACAAGGTCATCTTTGAACCATTCCACGTGAGATGGCCACCCCAGTCACAAAGTCTTCCAAAAGTAGATTTTTACATTTAAAGCAAATTGCCTGTTTGCAGTGTGCACACCGCCAGAATGATCCCCTTAGGCGGTAGAATAATGTTACTGCTGCAGTTGTCTGATCCTTTGCTGTGGACACAGGCTCCCCCAGCAGAGGGGTGAGAGCCCGCTTTCCTAGTCAGTATACTCGCCGCTTTTCTGCCAGGCTGACCATGCACGTGAGTACATTAGTGCCAGCTGCAATGGTGGCTTTTCTAGCGAGAACACCTGTCAGACAGGAGCTGGCATGGTACCAAGCTCATTTGGAAAAGGAATGAAAACAGTAATTATATGCTAATGTGGCATGATGGCTAGAGCGCCGAGCAGCCTCTGCCTGGACGGCAGGTGAAGAGCGTCTCCATCTTTGTGCCAGCTCATTATGTCCTCAGTCCTTTTTTGTTCTTCAATCTGGAAAGCAGTTTAGACTGGCTGGGAAACTGATGAGAACTATCCAGCTACTGAAAGATTGTAAACTGGTAACAAAAGCGAACATTTATTTCCATAATTAATTGTGATTCTTTTTTAAAGAAAAATCAACATTCTGCATTAAATGCACTGAGATTTATTCCACGGCAGAAATTAAGCCAATTTCATACTTTGGTCTTTAAAGTGTGCAATTAGGTCAGAAAGAGCTTATCTGCATATTCGTCTTGCAGCAAACTTTGTGTTTCCAGTTTAGTGTATCCCCTTCCCCAGAAGAGACTGCATAGAATTCGCCCTTATACCGGTGTATATTTTTTACCAGTGTACTTTGTGTATCCTTTGAGCAGGTCACTGCAGTGTGCACCTCCTGAAGCATACTGACCGCCCTGAGCGAAAACAGAGGATTCAGCCTCACAACACTGAGTTTTCATCATATGGCTGGCCAATTCATGACTTGAAAAAACACAAACAAAAGGCCAAAAATGTATTATGTGGTGTCTGAGGATTGCAGAAGAGAATGCAATATTTGACCGAGGCTCCAGATTCCCACCTCATATGAAGCCAAGATTATGCAGTTGTTTGGATCATCCAACAGGGAAAAAAGACTACAAAAGTTGTCGCCATTTTAGGTTGAGCATACCAGCGCGCAAGCGCTGCTTTTTCCAACATGTTGGTATGCATCTGGGCTTTTAACCACGCCTACCGCACGCCCATCACGTTCACTCGTTCGTGGGCTTGCCTTTCAAAAAAACGTTGTTTTAGTTGACAACTCCTTAACGTTTGTCCCTATTTTAGGCGGTTTGGTTTCCGCATTGGCCATCGACCCTGTTACATGGATAATTGCACTTTTGCCGATAACTTTAACTGCGAACATATTTTTCCTTTTGTCTCTCTCTTGGTGTTCACGGCAGAGCTTTGAATCGGCTCGCTTATGTCAACTGTTTTACTTTTTATTTTCAGTTTGTGTGGCAAGAAAAGGCCAGTTAGGAATTTCAACGCTAATGGCTCTACCTCGAGCAAATGCGAGATCCATTGCATTGCAAATGCTTGTTCTGAAGGGGGTTGCGAGGGAAAGAACCATCACACCAATTCTGTTTTAGTTTATTGCCTTCCTCACCTCTGGTGCAGCAAGGCCCCTTCAAGATGGCCACCACAATCTGCACGTGCATCTGGTCACAAACAACCGAGCTGGCCAAGAGACAGATATTGACATGCCACTCCAGGTGAAGCTGATGCCCATACTTGCTGGGAGTCTGCTGCAGAACAGATTCACAACTGTCCAATGATGAGGCAGTCCCGGCAGTGAAGAATGAGTGCAAGGCGACCAACCAGACCAGGTGAGGGGCTGAGCCCCGGCCTGTGGCCTCCCGGGCTCCTCACTGAATGCAACAACTACCACCACCTACTGCTAAGATGTTCCCTATATCTAGGGAGGTATGTTAGAGGCAGGATTCACACCACCACAACGAGGACTCCAAGGAACTTCTGAACAAGGTTAGCATGCCATAAAATCCATATCAATATAGAGAAGGGGATTTAGTTTGTACCTATGCATTTAGAAAAAATAACTTGCAACTAGCAAGATAAATGCTAGATAGTCTTTCAACAAAGAACTGGAAAGTCACACCAATGGAGAGAAAATACAAGGAAGCAAGCATAGTTTCTAAAGATGTGTGTACACTGACCATCTGGTGATCAGTCCGCATTTCCCTGGGCTTGATTACACTATACTGATTCTGATAAAGGAATGATCGAGCTTCAAAGTCCTCAACCGTGTCCTCAAGCCCTTGCATGGCCATGCACCAAATTTTCTGAAGAGACTTTCTGCCTTCCAGCCAATCAGATGCCCTAGTTTGGTCTCCTCAAACACCCTTTGCCTCCATCACTGAAGGTACAAGGTTTTTGAGGGCAGAATTATAGCCACAATAGGCTCCTTCCAATGCAGTTATCTTCCACATCATCTTTGTGTGGTACAAGAGACACCAAGGTTCTGAAAAGGCGCAAGGACAAATCTTTTACAGCTTTCAATAGTTCCCAAGTGCAGTATATGCCTCACACCCAGGAGATCGGGACAGGTCTCATCACCTTCAACAAACAGCGCGTGGAACTATAATAATCACCCTGCTCGTATTTAACGACTATTGCATCTAATCCTCCTCCTCCCATATGTGCTTGGAAGCAATCTTCGAGTAGTTTAAGCACTTTACAGATCCCAACAAATATACAAACGGGAGATGCTTCACGATCAACTATCTTAACCCAACAACCTACACTGCAGTAAAAAAAAGTAATAAAGAAAAGATGCAGGCACTGACAGCAATGTGATGTCAATAAGGATTTTATCTCTGCTCATGTGTACACTACACTGCCCCTCCCCCAAACTCATCAGGAACTTAGGCAATTCTATGTGAAATAAGTGGATGTATAAAGAATATTAAGACGAACAGAGCTGTAGCAGTGACGTTAGCTTGTTTAATACTGCCCATCTCAAAAAGAAAGGTGCCCTCGAGTGGGTGCGGTCCGCTGAGCCATGAGTGCCACAACCCGAGACATGCACTTGCATTAAAAGGTAAAACAAAAAAACACGATGAAGCGTAATTCAGGTTGCAGCTCCAGGAAAAGGCGCAGCCATGAAAGCGGCCGCTCAGTGTGGAAAGTGCCTGGAGCGGTACATTGTGCTGCCCTTTCAGGCCGCTATACGCTTGGGCGGTCTTGTGAAAAGAAGCGCTGATGCTTAAAGGAAATCCATTTTCTTGCCTCACCAGGGTCAGTTTGAGTAAATGTCGGAGAAGCAGTTCTGGGCATCCACCAACAGGGCATAAAACTGGCCTCTTTGGCACAGTATGTTAGATAAACCCGAAGCTTCAACAAGCATAATTATAACCTACATTTCCATCGCCTTTCCTGCTTTTACAGTTATTTCTACTATAAAGCCTAGATTTCTACCTAAACTAGTCACTTCTTGAACCTTTCAGCTTCACTGGTAACATTAAATCTTGCTTATACCCAATAATTGTATATGTGCCCACTGTTTTCCGTGACCAGTAATTACAATAGGGTGACCTGGTCTTCCTCAGAACCGGGGTATGTCGGACAATGGTTCTGTTGGAGATATATATATATATATATTCCTTTATTATACTGAATGTGCAACCAACCAACGCGTTTCTACCAAAGCGGACTTTGACAAAGACCGCTTTGGTCGAAACACGTTGGTTGGACGCACATTTAGTATAATAAAGGAATTGTTACATTCACGGAGTGTGGTGCAACTCTTTTTGTAGCAAATTGTCAATTCGAGGGATGGGTCTACCCTCCAGCACTTGCACCAGCTGATGAGCGCGTCATTCTGAACAGCCGAATTGGGATTGATATATATATATAATATATATATTGCTTCAAACAGTTCATACTTTGTCTTTAAATCATAACATGTCATTAAATGATTACAAGCACACAAAAGTCTGCTTTCCTCCATATATTGTCATTAATATACCAAGGTTTAACAGAAAAAGAATTTAAGCAAGGCTGTCTTTAAAAGTGACAGAAAGGTGAAGTGATTTCTTACAGTGATCAGGTGACTTAGAAAACAACAGAATTTCTGGCATAAACACAAGTAAGTTGTTACAATACCCGTTTTGTTCCTTGGACCTCTGTATAACAACAGCCAGTCTTAAATTGAACACTTTTCGCTGTGTTCCAACTAAATGCGGGGCACAACACGTGTACTGTCAACGTTTCGACCTGTACTGCCATTTGATGGAGTTTGTTTTGACCAATGACTTTGTGTTTCACCACTGCGCATATTAGTTGCTCAATGTTAACCAGTAGCACCTTTATGTTTTGTTCAGTTGAGCCGCCTATTGGCTTTGACATGGCATTAGCCATTACTTTCTGTATTCAGTTTAGCCGCCTATGGGCTTTGACATTGCATTAGTCATTACATTCTGTATTCTGCCTATTGGCTTTGACATGCTGTATCCAGTCTAGCCGCCTATTGGCTTTGACATTGCATTAGCCATTACATTCTGTATTCTGCCTATTGACTTTGACATTATGTATTCAGTTTAGCTGCCTATTGGCTTTGACATGCTATTAGATATTACATCCTGTATCCAGATCAGCTGCCTATGGGCTTTGACATGATATTAGACATTGCATTTTATATTCAGCTCAGCTGCCTATTGGCTTTGACATGATATTAGACATTGCATTTTATATTCAGCTCAGCTGCCTATTGGCTTTGACATGATATTATACATTGCATTTTATATTCAGCTCAGTTGCCTATTGGCTTTGACATGATATTATACATTGCATTTTGTATTCAGCTCAGATGCTTATTGGCTTTGACATGACACTAGACATTGCATTTGATATCTAGGTTAGCTGCCTATTGCCTTTAACGTGGAGTTAGATCTTGCAGTTGAGAATCCAAGCTGTATTTTTCCAAGCTGTGTTTTTGCACCAGATGAACCAAGATGTTTTTCTCACAGTAGACTAGACCTGATAAGAGAGGGTACATGGGTGTTATTTTTCTTCGCTTGAGCTTGGGAACAGGAGTAGTCTTGGAGACCTGGCCAGTCTCCAAAAGGCTTGCTCAGTTTCCCAGGTCTGAGAGGAGGGGGCACACCTTTGTAACGAATGTAACAGGCTGCAGAGAGTCAGATTCGAATCTGCCGGACCTTGTGCTGGAGGTAGGCGCCAGCTGCCAGCAATCCCGTGTGGGTAGATGAATCTCTTTCTCGCGGCTGACAGGGGGTCATCAGCTTGCAGACCTTAGAAAGATGAAGCTGTAAATAGTTTCCCACACGGTGAAGTATTTGTTTTGCTTTTGCATTCAATATCTTATAAATATAACCTGCTGTGTATATTGCAAACTGATATATTTTGTTTGATTAACGCGGGCTTGAAAGCTACTAATTTGTCAACATAAAAAGTGTGGTTGGGAAAGAATTAACAACAATAAAAGTCCTCTGCTTCTTGGGGTGACCATTTAAAAACTGCTCATAGGTTAAGTTTAACTCCAGAGATTGTCAGGTTCTGTTCAAATGGACTCCCTGTACCTTCTGAGATAGTCTGCCTTTATCTGGTTTCTTTTATATATTTGAATCACTCATACACAAACCATCACATTGCTTTTTAGCTTATTGGCATTTATTTTTCTTGCAAATAAAAAGAAGGCAGATGGTCACACGTCACATGGTTTAAGGGCAGCAAAGCAGCCACCAATTCTCTTCAGAGCTCTTTCAGCCAAAGTGCTCATCAACCTTAGGTCGAGCGCGCAAGCACTTTGACTTGTAAGTATTGTTGGCTTTTAACCACACCCATCGCATGCCCATCACTTTCACTCGTTCCTGGGCTTGCCTTTCAAAAATCCTTTGCCATCATTGGTAAATGCTTTACATTTGTCCCGGCTTAGGGCTGTTTGGTTACCGCCTTGGACACCGGCCCTGTTACATGGATAATTGCACGATTCCCTGCGAGCTAACTTTTTTTTCCTTTGGTGTCTCTCCTTCTCACTCATGGCGGCCGTGGCGCTTTGAATCGGCTTGCTTGTGTCCACTGTTTTACTCTTCATTTTCAATTTATGTGGCAAGAAAAGTCCAGTTATGAATTTACAACGCCAATAGCTCTAAGTCAAGCAAATGCGAGACCCATTGCATTGCAAATGCTTGTTTTTGTGTCGAGAACTAACCACAAGGGGCTGGGTACAGCCATATAAAACTTCCAAATATAAACTCAGCTGCCTTCCACTCTCTTTACCCTCATCACAAGACTAAAACACTCGTTTCTGTTTAAAAACAAATACTTTGGAGTAACAGATACCTTTCTCCATCACTTACAGATGCAGGGATAAAGGAATTAGCAGAAAGTAGTTGTAGGAGGCTGGACTGGCTTGTAGTGAGTACCAAGGGGTACTTGCACCTTGCACCAGGCCCAGTTATCCCTTATTAGTGTATAGGGTGTCTAGCAGCTTAGGCTGATAGATAATGGTAGCTTAGCAGAGCAGCTTAGGCTGAACTAGGAGACGTGTGAAGCTACTACAGTACCACTTAGTGTCATATGCAAAATATCATAAGAAAACACAATACACAGTTATACTAAAAATAAAGGTACTTTATTTTTATGACAATATGCCAAAGTATCTTAGAGTGTACCCTCAGTGAGAGGATAGGAAATATACACAAGATATATATACAAAATAGCAAAAATATGCAGTATAGTCTTAGAAAACAGTGCAAAGTATAGCTACAATAGGATGCAATGGGGAAACATAGGGATAGGGGCAACACAAACCATATACTCCAAAAGTGGAATGCGAACCACAAATGGACCCCAAACCTATGTGACCTTGTAGAGGGTCGCTGGGACTATTAGAAAATAGTGAGAGTTAGAAAAATAACCCTCCCCAAGACCCTGAAAAGTGAGTGCAAAGTGCACTAAAGTTCCCCTAAGGACAAAGAAGTCGTGTTAGAGGAATAATGCAGGAAAGACACAAACCAGCAATGCAACAACTGTGGATTTCCAATCTAGGGTACCTGTGGAACAAGGGGACCAAGTCCAAAAGTCACAAGCAAGTCGGAGATGGGCAGATGCCCAGGAAATGCCAGCTGCGGGTGCAAAGAAGCTTCGACTGGACAGAAGAAGCTGAGGTTTCTGCAGGAACGAAAAGGGCTAGAGACTTCCCCTTTGGTGGACGGATCCCTCTCGCCGTGGAGAGTCGTGCAGAAGTGTTTTCCCGCCGAAAGAACGCCAACAAGCCTTGCTAGCTGCAAATCGTGCGTTTGGCGTTTTTGGACGCTGCTGGGGCCCAGGAGGGACCAGGAGGTCGCAAATTGGACCTGAAGAGAGAGGGGACGTCGAGCAAGACAAAGAGCCCTCACTGAAGCAGGTAGCACCCGGAGAAGTGCCAGAAACAGGCACTACGAGGATGCGTGAAACGGTGCTCGCCGAAGTTGCACAAAGGAGTCCCACGTCGCCGGAGACCAACTTAGAAAGTCGTGCAATGCAGGTTAGAGTGCCGTGGACCCAGGCTTGGCTGTGCACAAAGGATTTCCGCCGGAAGTGCACAGGGGCCGGAGTAGCTGCAAAGTCGCGGTTCCCAGCAATGCAGCCCAGCGAGGTGAGGCAAGGACTTACCTCCACCAAACTTGGGCTGAAGAGTCACTGGACTGTGGGGGTCACTTGGACAGCGTCGCTGGATTCGAGGGACCTCGCTCGTCGTGCTGAGAGGAGACCCAAGGGACCGGTAATGCAGCTTTTTGGTGCCTGCGGTTGCAGGGGGAAGATTCCGTCGACCCACGGGAGATTTCTTCGGAGCTTCTGGTGCAGAGAGGAGGCAGGCTACCCCCACAGCATGCACAAGCAGGAAAACAGTCGAGAAGGCGGCAGGATCAGCGTTACAGAGTTGCAGTAGTCGTCTTTGCTACTATGTTGCAGGTTTGCAGGCTTCCAGCGCGGTCAGCGGTCGTTTCCTTATCAGAAGGTGAAGAGAGAGATGCAGAGGAACTCGGATGAGCTCTTGCATTCGTTATCTAAAGTTTCCCCAGAGACAGAGACCCTAAATAGCCAGAAAAGAGGGTTTGGCTACCTAGGAGAGAGGATAGGCTACTAACACCTGAAGGAGCCTATCAGCAGGAGTCTCTGACGTCACCTGGTGGCACTGGCCACTCAGAGCAGTCCAGTGTGCCAGCAGCACCTCTGTTTCCAAGATGGCAGAGGTCTGGAGCACACTGGAGGAGCTCTGGACACCTCCCAGGGGAGGTGCAGGTCAGGGGAGTGGTCACTCACCTTTCCTTTGTCCAGTTTCGCGCCAGAGCAGGGGCTAAGGGGTCCCTGAACCGGTGTAGACTGGCTTATGCAGAATTGGGCACATCTGTGCCCAAGAAAGCATTTCCAGAGGCTGGGGGAGGCTACTCCTCCCCTGCCTTCACACCATTTTCCAAAGGGAGAGGGTGTCACACCCTCTCTCAGAGGAAGTTCTTTGTTCTGCCATCCTGGGCCAGGCCTGGCTGGACCCCAGGAGGGCAGCTGCCTGTCTGAGGGGTTGGCAGCAGCAGCAGCTGCAGTGAAACCCCAGGAAGGGCAGTTTGGCAGTACAAGGGTCTGTGCTACAGACCACTGGGATCATGGGATTGTGCCAACTATGCCAGGATGGCATAGAGGGGGCAATTCCATGATCATAGACATGTTACATGGCCATATTCGGAGTTACCATTGTGAAGCTACATATAGGTAGTGACCTATATGTAGTGCACGCGTGTAATGGTGTCCCCGCACTCACAAAGTTCAGGGAATTGGCTCTGAACAATGTGGGGGCACCTTGGCTAGTGCCAGGGTGCCCTCACACTAAGTAACTTTGCACCTCACCTTTACCAGGTAAAGGTTAGACATATAGGTGACTTATAAGTTACTTAAGTGCAGTGTAAAATGGCTGTGAAATAACGTGGACGTTATTTCACTCAGGCTGCAGTGGCAGGCCTGTGTAAGACTTGTCAGAGCTCCCTATGGGTGGCAAAAGAAATGCTGCAGCCCATAGGGATCTCCTGGAACCCCAATACCCTGGGTACCTCAGTACCATATACTAGGGAATTATAAGGGTGTTCCAGTAAGCCAATGTAAATTGGTAAAAATGGTCACTAGCCTGTTAGTGACAATTTGGAAAGAAATGAGAGAGCATAACCACTGAGGTTCTGATTAGCAGAGCCTCAGTGAGACAGTTAGTCACTACACAGGTAACACATTCAGGCACACTTATGAGCACTGGGGCCCTGGGTTACCAGGGTCCCAGTGACACATACAACTAAAACAACATATATACAGTGAAAAATGGGGGTAACATGTCAGGCAAGATGGTACTTTCCTACACAACCCCCCCCAAACGAAGGACAATAAGACTAGCCATGACCTGATGAGTCTTCATTGTCTAAGTGGAAATATCTGGAGAGTCCATCTGCATTGGAGTGGCTACTCCCAGGTCTATGTTCCACTGTATAGTCCATTCCCTGTAGGGATATGGACCACCTCAACAATTTAGGATTTTCACCTTTCATTTGTTTTAGCCAAAGTAGAGGTTTGTGGTCTGTCTGAACAATGAAGTGAGTGCCAAACAAGTATGGCCTCAACTTCTTCAGAGCCCAGACCACAGCAAAGGCCTCCCTCTCAATGGCAGACCAACGCTTTTCTCTAGGGGTCAACCTCCTACTAATAAAAGCAACAGGTTGATCCTGGCCCTCAGAATTAAGTTGTGATAGGACTGCCCCTACTCCTAATTCAGATGCATCAGTTTGGACATAGAATTTTTTAGAGTAACAAGGGCTTTTTAGGACAGGTGCAGAGCACATGGCCTGCTTCAGCTCCTCAAAAGCTTTCTGACAGCTTGCTGTCCATAATACCTTTTTAGGCATTTTCTTGGAAGTGAGGTCATTAAGAGGGGCTGCAATGGAGCCATAGTTCTTAATGAACCTCCTGTAATACCCAGTGAGGCCTAGGAAGGCTCTCACCTGAGTCTGAGTGGTAGGGGGAACCCAATCAATAATAGTTTGGATTTTCCCCTGAAGTGGTGCAATCTGTTCCCCACCAACAAGGTGTCCCAGATAAACCACCTTACCCTGCCCTATCTGGCACTTTGAAGCCTTGATAGTGAGGCCTGCCTTTTGCAGGGCCTCCAAAACTTTCCATAGGTGGACCAGGTGATCATCCCAGCTGGAGCTAAAGACAGCTATATCGTCCAAATATGCTGCACTGAAAGCCTCCAGCCCTTGCAGGACTGTGTTCACCAACCTCTGAAAAGTGGCAGGTGCATTTTTCAAACCAAAAGGCATTACAGTAAACTGGTAATGTCCTCCAATGGTAGAAAATGCAGTCTTAGGTTTAGCATCTTCTGACAATTTGATCTGCCAATACCCTGCAGTCAAATCAAAAGTGCTTAGATACTTGGCAGATGCCAGTGTATCTATAAGCTCATCTGCCCTGGGTATAGGGTGAGCATCAGTTTTGGTTACCAAGTTGAGACCTCTATAGTCTACACAAAACCGCATTTCTTTCTTTCCATCTTTAGAATTGGGTTTTGGTACCAGTACCACAGGAGAAGCCCATGGACTGTCAGAGTGCTCAACCACTCCTAGTTCCAACATTTTCTGAACTTCTTGCTTTATGCAGTCCCTGACATGGTCAGGCTGCCTATAGATCTTACTTTTGACAGGTAAACTGTCTCCAGTATCTATAGTGTGCTCACACCAAGAAGTGGTGCCTGGCACAGTAGAGAAGAGTTCTGAAAATTGTCCTAGGAGATTTATGCAATTGTCTTTCTGCTCAGCAGTAAGACAATCTGCCAAAACTACACCTTCCACAAGAGCATCTTGTTCTGTGGAAGAAAAGAGATCAGGTAGAGGATCACTGTCCTCTTCCTGTCCCTCATCTGTTGCCATGAGCAGGGTGAGATCAGCCCTGTCATAGTAGGGTTTCAGGCGGTTGACATGGAGCACCCTAAGGGGACTCCTGGCAGTGCCTAAGTCAACTAAATAGGTGACTTCACCCTTCTTTTCAACAATTGTGTGGGGACCACTCCATTTATCTTGGAGTGCTCTTGGGGCCACAGGCTCCAAGACCCACACTTTCTGCCCTGGTTGGTACTGAACCAAAACAGCCTTCTGATCATGCCATTGCTTCTGGAGCTCTTGGCTGGCCTGAAGGTTTTTACTGGCCTTTTTCATGTACTCAGCCATCCTTGATCTGAGGCCAAGTACATAATCCACAATATCCTGCTTAGGAGCTTTTAAAGGTTGTTCCCAACCCTCCTTTACAAGTGTGAGTGGACCCCTAACAGGGTGTCCAAAAAGAAGTTCAAAGGGGCTGAAGCCCACTCCTTTCTGGGGTACCTCCCTGTAGGCAAAAAGGAGGCATGGTAGAAGGATATCCCATCTCCTGCGGAGTTTTTCAGGGAGACCCATAATCATGCCTTTGAGAGTTTTATTAAATCTCTCCACCAGTCCATTTGTTTGTGGATGATAGGGTGTTGTGAACTTGTACGTTACACCACACTCCTTCCACATGGCCTTTAAGTATGCAGACATGAAATTGCTTCCTCTGTCTGATACTACTTCCTTTGGGAAGCCCACCCTGGAAAATATTCCCAGGAGGGCCTTTGCCACTGCAGGGGCTGTAGTGGTCCTTAAAGGAATTGCTTCAGGATATCTTGTGGCATGGTCCACTACCACCAAGATAAACCTATTGCCTGAAGCAGTAGGAGGGTCAAGGGGGCCAACTATGTCAACCCCTACCCTTTCAAAGGGAACCCCAACCACAGGCAGTGGGATAAGGGGTGCCTTTGGAGTGCCACCTGTCTTGCCACTGGCTTGACAGGTTTCACAGGACTTACAAAATTCCTTTGTGTCCTCAGACATCCTAGGCCAATGAAACAATGGAACCAATCTGTCCCAAGTTTTCATTTGACCCAGGTGCCCAGCTAGGGGAATGTCATGTGCCAGTGTTAGGAGGAACTTTCTGTACTCCTGAGGAATCACTAATCTCCTGGCAGCTCCAGGTTTAGGATCCCTATGCTCAGTGTACAAGAGGTTGTCCTCCCAGTAAACTCTGTGAGAGTCACTGACATCCCCATTAGCCTGTTTGACAGCTTGCTGTCTGAGACCCTCTAATGTGGAACAGGTTTGCTGTGCCACACTCAGCTCCTCTCTGGCAGGCCCCCCTTCACCCAAAAGCTCAGCAGTGTCTGCTTCCAGCTCCTCTGGTGTAGGTTCTGCACAGGGAGGGAATTCTTCTTCCTCAGAAGTAGAATCCACTGTAGAGGGAGGGATAGTAGGAAGTGGTTTGCTTCTACTAGCCCTAGCTTTAGGGAGCACTTGGTCCATTGTTCCAGGATCCAAGCTTCCCTGTCCTTTTTGCTTTTTGGCCTGAGCCCTTGTCAAAGCAAAAATATGCCCTGGGATGCCCAGCATTGCTGCATGGGCCTCCAACTCCACATCTGACCAAGCTGATGTCTTCAAATCATTCCCTAATAGACAGTCTACAGGTAAATCTGAAGCTACCACAACTTTCTTTGGACCAGTTACCCCCCCCCCAGTTGAGATTTACAACAGCCATGGGGTGGCTTTGTGTTATGTTGTGAGCATCGGTTACTTGGTACTGGTGTCCAAGTATGTGTTGTTCAGGGTGCACCAGTTTCTCAATCACCATTGTGACACTGGCACCTGTGTCCCTGTAGGCCTGGACCTCAACACCATTTATTAGGGTTAGTTGCTTGTACTTCTCCAAGTTATGGGGGCAAGCAACCAAAGTGGCTAAATCAATAGCCCCCTCAGAGACTAAAGTAGCCTCTGTGGTCTCCCTAATCAGACCAACCCCAACTAAATTACCAAAAGTGAGCCCAGCTACTCCCTTGGATTGGCTATTAGTAGGTTTGCTCCCACCACCACTGCTATTAGTAGGGACACTAGGTGTAGCAGTAGGGGTTGTAGTGGTAGGAGCAGTGGTGCCTTTCTTTGGACAACTGGGATCTGTTGTCCAATGGCCTTTTATTTTACATAAATAGCACCATGGTTTCTTTTCCTTGTTCTGATTAAAGGAGGATTTGGACCCACCACCCCCACCAGAGTGTTTTTGTGGGCCTGATGAAGACTCATTTTTAGATTTGTCCCCACCCTTGTCAGAAGACTTACCATCCTTCTTTTTGTTGCCATCTTTGTCACCCCCTGTATGAACTTTTCTGTTCACTCTTGTTCTGACCCATTTGTCTGCCTTCTTTCCCAATTCTTGGGGAGAGGTCAGATCAGAGTCCACCAAGTACTGGTGCAACAAATCAGACACACAATTATTAAGAATATGCTCTCTCAGGATCAAGTTATACAGGCTGTCATAATCAGTAACTTTACTGCCATGTAACCACCCCTCCAAGGCCTTCACTGCCTGGTCAATGAAATCAACCCAGTCTTGTGAAGACTCCTTTTTGGTCTCTCTGAACTTTATCCTGTACTGTTCAGTGGTTAAGCCATAACCATCCAGGAGTGCATTCTTAAGAACTTGGAAATTATTAGCATCATTTTCTTTCACAGTAAGGAGCCTATCCCTACCTTTTCCACTAAATGATAGCCATAGGATAGCAGCCCACTGCCTTTGAGGGACATCCTGTACAACACAGGCCCTCTCAAGTGCAGCAAACCACTTGTTAATGTCATCCCCCTCCTTATAAGGGGGAACTATCTTGTGCAGATTCCTGGAATCATGCTCTTTTGCAGGATGACTATGGGGAATACTGCTGCTGCCACCATGGGTATCTAAACCCAACTTCTGTCTTTCCTTCTCTAATTCAAAAGACTGTCTATCCAAATCCAGCTGTTGCTTTTTAAGCTTCAGTCTGGTTTGTTCCACCCTCAACTTATTGAGTTCCCTCTCTAACATTCTGTCATCAGGGTTGGTGGGAGGGACATTTCTAGAAACAGAGCTATGATGGGAATGAACAGAAGGAGACCTGTCCCTTACAGAAGGCACCCTAACAGCTTGGTTTACAGAAACATTACTACCAGTATGGTGAGAATAAATGCTTTTGCTATGATGTGAGACAACACTATTTATTTGGTGTGGCTCATCATCATTACCATCTATGCTAGATTGTCTAGTAATGGGCAGGCTAGGAAGTTTCTTTCCTGAATCTTTTCCTGGGGGAGTCCCTGAATCAGATTGGGAACTATTAGGTACTTTTTCAACAGATGGGGCACCTATGGCCTTATCCTGTTCTCTAAGCATGTTTAGTAACAGTTCCAAGGAAGGATTCTTCCCTACACTCAAACCTCTCTCTATACAGAGACTCCTTGCTCTTTTCCAGCTAAGGTTGTCATATGCAAGTTTGGACAGATCAACACTTTGGCCTGTGCCAGACATTTTTTATAGAGAGTTAAAGTGATAGAAAAAGAGAAAAAAGTTTTCAGAACTTTTTGGAAAGACAGAAAAAAACTTTTTAAACTTTTAAGAACTTTTTGAAAGTTTAGGAGTACTTTTCAGCACTTAGAAAAGAGTGAAAAGAGGAAATGCAAAACTTTTTGGCTATGTGTATATACACTGACCTTGTTTTGTATATTTTTCTCTTATGAAAAGTACAATGACAAGAGTGGTAAGTAGTCTCAAGCACTTATCCCACCACTGCACAACCAATGTAGGAGGCTGGACTGGCTTGTAGTGAGTACCAAGGGGTACTTGCACCTTGCACCAGGCCCAGTTATCCCTTATTAGTGTATAGGGTGTCTAGCAGCTTTGGCTGATAGATAATGGTAGCTTAGCAGAGCAGCTTAGGCTGAACTAGGAGACGTGTGAAACTACTACAGTACCACTTAGTGTCATATGCACAATATCATAAGAAAACACAATACACAGTTATACTAAAAATAAAGGTACTTTATTTTTATGACAATATGCCAAAGTATCTTAGAGTGTACCCTCAGTGAGAGGATAGGAAATATACACAAGATATATATACACAATAGCAAAAATATGCAGTATAGTCCTAGAAAACAGTGCAAACAATGTATAGCTACAATAGGATGCAATGGGGAAACATAGGGATAGGGGCAACACAAACCATATACTCCAAAAGTGGAATGCGAACCACGAATGGACCCCAAACCTATGTGACCTTGTAGAGGGTCGCTGGGACTATTAGAAAATAGTGAGAGTTAGAAAAATAACCCTCCCCAAGACCCTGAAAAGTGAGTGCAAAGTGCACTAAAGTTCCCCTAAGGACAAAGAAGTCGTGTTAGAGGAATAATGCAGGAAAGACACAAACCAGCAATGCAACAACTGTGGATTTCCAATCTAGGGTACCTGTGGAACAAGTGGACCAAGTCCAAAAGTCACAAGCAAGTCGGAGATGGGCAGATGCCCAGGAAATGCCAGCTGCGGGTGCAAAGAAGCTTCGACTGGACAGAAGAAGCTGAGGTTTCTGCAGGAACGAAAAGGGCTAGAGACTTCCCCTTTGGTGGACGGATCCCTCTCGCCGTGGAGAGTCGTGCAGAAGTGTTTTCCCGCCGAAAGAACGCCAACAAGCCTTGCTAGCTGCAAATCGTGCGTTTGGCGTTTTTGGACGCTGCTGGGGCCCAGGAGGGACCAGGAGGTCGCAAATTGGACCTGAAGAGAGAGGGGACGTCGAGCAAGACAAAGAGCCCTCACTGAAGCAGGTAGCACCCGGAGAAGTGCCAGAAACAGGCACTACGAGGATGCGTGAAACGGTGCTCGCCGAAGTTGCACAAAGGAGTCCCACGTCGCCGGAGACCAACTTAGAAAGTCGTGCAATGCAGGTTAGAGTGCCGTGGACCCAGGCTTGGCTGTGCACAAAGGATTTCCGCCGGAAGTGCACAGGGGCCGGAGTAGCTGCAAAGTCGCGGTTCCCAGCAATGCAGCCCAGCGAGGTGAGGCAAGGACTTACCTCCACCAAACTTGGGCTGAAGAGTCACTGGACTGTGGGGGTCACTTGGACAGCGTCGCTGGATTCGAGGGACCTCGCTCGTCGTGCTGAGAGGAGACCCAAGGGACCGGTAATGCAGCTTTTTGGTGCCTGCGGTTGCAGGGGGAAGATTCCGTCGACCCACGGGAGATTTCTTCGGAGCTTCTGGTGCAGAGAGGAGGCAGGCTACCCCCACAGCATGCACAAGCAGGAAAACAGTCGAGAAGGCGGCAGGATCAGCGTTACAGAGTTGCAGTAGTCGTCTTTGCTACTATGTTGCAGGTTTGCAGGCTTCCAGCGCGGTCAGCGGTCGTTTCCTTATCAGAAGGTGAAGAGAGAGATGCAGAGGAACTCGGATGAGCTCTTGCATTCGTTATCTAAAGTTTCCCCAGAGACAGAGACCCTAAATAGCCAGAAAAGAGGGTTTGGCTACCTAGGAGAGAGGATAGGCTACTAACACCTGAAGGAGCCTATCAGCAGGAGTCTCTGACGTCACCTGGTGGCACTGGCCACTCAGAGCAGTCCAGTGTGCCAGCAGCACCTCTGTTTCCAAGATGGCAGAGGTCTGGAGCACACTGGAGGAGCTCTGGACACCTCCCAGGGGAGGTGCAGGTCAGGGGAGTGGTCACTCCCCTTTCCTTTGTCCAGTTTTGCGCCAGAGCAGGGGCTAAGGGGTCCCTGAACCGGTGTAGACTGGCTTATGCAGAATTGGGCACCTCTGTGCCCAACAAAGCATTTCCAGAGGCTGGGGGAGGCTACTCCTCCCCTGCCTTCACACCATTTTCCAAAGGGAGAGGGTGTCACACCCTCTCTCAGAGGAAGTTCTTTGTTCTGCCATCCTGGGCCAGGCCTGGCTGGACCCCAGGAGGGCAGCTGCCTGTCTGAGGGGTTGGCAGCAGCAGCAGCAGCAGCTGCAGTGAAACCCCAGGAAGGGCAGTTTGGCAGTACCAGGGTCTGTGCTACAGACCACTGGGATCATGGGATTGTGCCAACTATGCCAGGATGGCATAGAGGGGGCAATTCCATGATCATAGACATGTTACATGGCCATATTCGGAGTTACCATTGTGAAGCTACATATAGGTAGTGACCTATATGTAGTGCAGGCGTGTAATGGTGTCCACGCACTCACAAAGTTCAGGGAATTGGTTCTGAACAATGTGGGGGCACCTTGGCTAGTGCCAGGGTGCCCTCACACTAAGTAACTTTGCACCTCACCTTTACCAGGTAAAGGTTAGACATATAGGTGACTTATAAGTTACTTAAGTGCAGTGTAAAATGGCTGTGAAATAACGTGGACGTTATTTCACTCAGGCTGCAGTGGCAGGCCTGTGTAAGACTTGTCAGAGCTCCCTATGGGTGGCAAAAGAAATGCTGCAGCCCATAGGGATCTCCTGGAACCCCAATACCCTGGGTACCTCAGTACCATATACTAGGGAATTATAAGGGTGTTCCAGTAAGCCAATGTAATTTGGTAAAAATGGTCACTAGCCTGTTAGTGACAATTTGGAAAGAAATGAGAGAGCATAACCACTGAGGTTCTGATTAGCAGAGCCTCAGTGAGACAGTTAGTCACTACACAGGTAACACATTCAGGCACACTTATGAGCACTGGGGCCCTGGGTTACCAGGGTCCCAGTGACACATACAACTAAAACAACATATATACAGTGAAAAATGGGGGTAACATGTCAGGCAAGATGGTACTTTCCTACAGTAGTGTTCTGTCTACAAACGCAGAGGAAAATGGAGGAACCACCATACAAGTTGCAGTTGTGCGTCAAATAAAATTTCTGATGGCGGAGTTGTGCAAAGTTTGTCTGCTTTCCACAACCTCACCTAGAGGTAAAAATTTCCATGAAAACAAAGTTATTTCGGAATATTTTTCCCACAAGAGGTTTTTAAGGAAGAATTAGCCCATTAACTCTAAGGTAAAGTGAGTATTTATTAGATCTTGAATTTTGAGGATTTCCCAAACACTTTTTTTTAAATAAGTAAATCTCTCCCACTTCACACTGTTCTCCAAGTTTAAGAGGAAAATCAAAACGTTGACAAGTTTGCAAGAATAACGTTTGCCGACTGTGCAATATCCTGCGGCTCTCAGCCCCTGATTGCCATCCCTCCTCCAGGTTCTCGATCACAAAACACAAATCTGGGTTCAGAATTATGCTTCATGTAAACGCCCCAATAATCTTTAATGCATTTTCATACACCCCTTGTACAACGGGAATTAGTCGATCTTCCCAGGAATCAAATACTAGATCACATGTTCTTAGTCCTTGAAGATGGACAGAAGAGGGTAACTAACATAACTATTGATAAAAGTGCAAAATGAATTATTCATTATACCAGCTTTTTATGCACTTAATAATACAGCTAATCGGATTACTGACATTAATGGGATGCACTTTGTCACGACTGGAAAGATGAAAGCCTGAGCTGACTCAGCTGGCATTCAAAGTTTATGACTTTGGATGTCAGCAGCGAGTTTACCAGAAAGGGTCTCTTGAGATCTGAATAACCAATGATTACAGTAACTCCTACCACCAGCTGCTCCACACAAAGGAGTACCCATGACTGATTTTGATGCAATGAAGGTAGCCAGTAGAGATTACTTTGTGACTGTGTATAAAGCCTAAATCTCCACCAGGTGAGTTTCGAGAAGCGTCATCCGTGGTGACCAGCCACGGGAACATTAATGGAGTAGACCTGGGCACAATGTGGATACCCTGCAGATACTGCAAGAATTTCTCTAAAGTTTCCCCTAAGGCCCAACCAATCACTCCAAATACACACTTTTAGCTTCTTGCTCGTGCTGACTCTTGGATGACCCTCTCCATGTAGGACTGCTTGGTTGAGCACAGGCCCCATGTGTCAGCAACATCTATCTGGACAACAGGCTGTAGCTCGATATCTTGCCTGGCCAAAATGAAACCACTCCCTCATGTGCTTTGTTTGCCAAAAGTCACCTAGAAGTCGCTACTCAACATCATTCAACCAGGTCCTGGCTGGGACCTGTCCCATAGGGTACGCGCTCCTCTCAGTGCTGAAAGGACACTCTTGGACATTCTGCCGTTTCCGGGGACTACAGACCTGTGACAGAGAGTCTCTTTCCACCAATGTACTGATGACACTCGGTTCACATGAGACGTCAGCCATAAATGATGTTTGGTACTAAAGGAGGGGGGGGATCTACAGTACATAGTACTAGGTGACAATAGATTGTCTTAGGCTGATTCCCCATCCAACCAGCCCCACCTACATGAATTCACAGTCATCATATCACCAAGATCTGAGGCGTGTGATATAAAATAGACTAGTTGTTATAGCCTCGAAATCCATATATTATAAATGAATGATGGATCCCACCCAACGATAAAGCACTGCTTCAAACAGAGACATTTTATTATTAACTACTTAGAAAGTAAACACATCTCCACTCATCATTAGGACACATATTTTCAATGCTTGATCAGGTATGTGGCGTAATGAAAGTAAGGGGCTCACTGCAGCTCCTCTCATAGATGTCATGCTACAAGCCCTTGTACAATGCATGCTTGCCTTCTGTATGGCCCTGGAGAGCTGTGGGCAATGCTGGGTGCCTTTCTACATGGTCCTTGATGTAGGCAAAGTTGTCCTCAAAGGCATCTCAGGCATCACTGACCAATACAAAACAAATGGGACCCAACCCATAAAAGGCACTTGGGAGTACAACCACTTCTCTCTTAGTAGCTACTCTCACCACCCAGGTTTCTGTTCAAGACCGCTGCATTACTAGGACTGATTCATTGATACAATAACAGACACCCGCCTGAAGGTCAAGAGGACCTCTGGGAGAACCTGTCTTACTAGGAAGCAAGAAACAACTAGAAGTGAGACCAGAACCAATGGATGGGCTTCCTTCATCTTCACGCTAAGACTCTCAATTCACTTCTCTCTGCACCCGTGTTTTACGCCATCATTACCAGAGTTCAGAAACTGACTCAAAGACCAGTTCCACTTTCCACCCAATCTGTGATCTAACGGTGCGCCCCAGGACCAACCCCTCCACAACCAAATAAACAAGACTATACTTTTGTTTAAAATGTTATGTGTACTTCCCTGCTTCAGGTATGTTTGGAATGCTGCACAATATGTAGAGGTAAACAGGTAAGCTGCCTCACAAGGCCAAATCTATGCATTAAGCCTTCCCCCCACCCAACAAGAAACATGCAAATTCTGCCCGCCCTGTAGAAATGGGCTTGTTGTATAGGTTTGCAACTATATTTTTGTTTTCATTACTACTATGAATGTGCAGTGTCCAGGGTCTCTTGAGGTGCGCCCTAAGCTAGAAAAAGGCATCCCTGGCCTGAATTTAGGTCATCAAATGCCAGAGGGACTTTGTAGCATTCTTCATGGCACCAAGCAGGAGCTCATAGACGGCAAATGGACTTATTTTTAACAGAACCCGAGCTGCCAGCAGGATCAGCAAGGCTCCTTTGGTGAAAGTCATGCTGGAAATGTAGGGCAACATCTGTGTGGCCATCAATCAACCTGCCCTCGGAATCAGGCACACACTATGTTTGATGATGTGTATCGGCTAAAGGTAGAAATTCTTGGTCAACTTTGGACTGAAATATCACAGATTTAAGCACTTGTAGCAAGAGAAATGAACTATAGGGATGCCTACTAAAATATCCAGCTGGCGTAGACTGCTGCAGATTGGTTGCTGAGAAAAGCGTCCTGCTCAGAGCCAAGAACCTTTATTCCTCGTGATCTGCTCTGGTTTCCTGAGATCTTTGTTCTTCTGTTTAAGCTAGTGGTTCTTGTCTTATGATCTCTGCTGGTTATATTTATGTTTGAGTTTTGTGAAGTGCTGAGATGACAATGAACATTTTGATGGAGAGGGAGAGAAGGAAATTCATTCAGATAGGGGAGTACTAGTGACATAAACTTTGTATAGGACCCTCAATCTTTGCAAAGGTCAACTGAAATGCAAGTGTGAAAAACTGAATTTTCAAGAGTTTCCTAAATTGTGACTTATTTGGTTCAGATCTCGATGAGCTATTAAGGGCATTCTACACTCTGAAGCCTCTACTGAAGGATTGTTGATGAGTAAAGTGGGAAGGCGGTGAACAGATGTTTCTAGTTGGCAAGAAGAGCAGTTTCTTTAAGTAATCTTGGCCTTTTTTACTGGAATTCTTTGTGGACGGTGCGGAGAACCTTCATTTGGATCAAGGGTTATACTGGAAGCCAATGGAGAGCCAGATGTGGTTTAGTTTGCAAAGGTTTAGGTACAGTTTGACTTCCTGAGCTGTAACCTTGCACTCTAGATAGGAGGTTCTTAGGGATGCTGGTTTTAGTCCAGTCATGCTATGACGCAGGCTCTAATCACCTATACTCGGTGCGCTTCCTGGACTAGTGGAAGAATTTTCCAGAGGTGGGCGAGCCAGAAACTAATGCCCTTTACTACTGCATTGATGTGCAGAATAAACAAAAGTTAGTAGTCAAACATATCCTCAGGTGCTTAGCTTTTAGGGAAATTAAAGAAAGGTTTATTAGACCTGTGTGTCAGACAAAGGGAAACTAGTTGGGTGCTTAATTTCTCCCATTACAAGGATTTCAGTATTGGCTCTGTTCATGGAGAGAAATGTTTGCTTCTTCCAGTGGAAGACAAGGTCCAACCATACGGTGAAGCATGTGGTCGGTTTTCTAGTTGAAAGTGAAGTTGTGGGTTAGTTACATACATTTAGAAGTTCATCGGGTACTTTCTAAGTAACTGCCCCAATGGACTTATGTACATGATGGACACCAGGAAAATGGGATGAACATTAGAGTGCACTGCAGTGCCCGAAAGGAATACTCAACTAACATGATATTAAATTTTTAGCTGCAACTGAAGAAAAAAAGATTAGATCTACGCCAGGGCGGGTTCAAACAATGTTCTAGGCCGCAAAAAGGTCAATGAGTATAAGAGCGGTTTTCTTGTCTTCATCCATAGAAACTCCTCCCCTTTCTTGACTAGGGCTGATCGAGTGTTCCTCCAGGAATTACATCCAGAAAGATGTTAAGGACCGAGATAGTTCTGTTCAACCTAGTCTTACATTGAGTGTCTCATCACCTCTTTCCATAATTCTGTTGGGAATGGGGAGGTTAGTAACGTTTCAGCAGTTTGTTGATATCTTCTGATATTTGTTGTGCCAAATTATTCTGCTGCCTCAGGTCTAGCACCACGGAGATGTGAACTGTAGCGGTAGGTACTCCAGGACTGTCATCTCGAAGGAACCCCTTTGGTACATGCATTGTGTTGAGAGTCATCTCCAAGTTCTGCACATGAGGTATGACACACATCCTCTGGAGAATATGGTTGCCTACATTATCGTCCACTATTTCTGCCCAGCTGCAAGCTAATTTTCCTCATTAGCTGACCTTTACTTGCAACAGGCCTACTGAAGATTTGTTTGGACAGGATGCGCTGATTCCCCCTTTGCCGAGGGATAACTTTAACTTATTAAAATAAATGATAATCATCATCAGGCCAAGAGGGGAATGCCAAGTGATAGGAAACATGAAATACGTGGCATACAGTGTTGGAGGTTGGGCAAGAAAATGCATGAGAACGTGTCCGGCTGGTGTCAAACTTACATGTATACTGAATTATTTGCAGCACAGCCTTTTAAAAGGTATCCTAGTGGCTAATAGTCGACTCAGACCCCCATGAGCCACAATGTCCAATGTATTTGTTTTTAAAAAAAATACGTTCTTAAAAAAAAAACAGAAGGCAATGCAATGCAGGCTGGATCTGATATTTTATCAGAGGGTCCTACTGATCGTCTTCCGCATATTGGTCCAGCAACTAGGAGACAGCGAAAGGTGCTTTGAGAAGGGAGAGTCCTTTGCAACTCTGAAGGAATAGTGTCTTATCTTCTACAATTAATTTGGCCAGTGGATTGGTCTCATCATGCTCAGGGAGTCCTCGCCCTGTGAGATTTATATTACAATTTTAACACTGATGGAGAATGGCCTCCTCAACATGTTCATGCATTTCATGACCTTCTCTTCCTAGTGTTCACTGTCACAGAATCTTATAAGACAGACCTTGTTTTTTGTACATCTTCTACGTGCCCTACTCGGTAGCCCATTCCATGGTCCTCTGGAAGTCATATTCATGCTTTATTTATCACCTCTTTCACTTCAATGTGTCACATCTTATTTCAGTGGCCAACTTTGCTGGTCACCGTCACAGACATTTGACTCAATAGCTGGCTACACCAAAACCAAGACTGAAACACTGACCAACTATGGTGAGACCAGCCTCAAAATAATGGTATTTACAAGATTTTCGAGGGAAACACATTGAACATAAGAATATGAATCTAAATAAGGCCCATCACCTCCGTCTTATATTCTTTTTTTGCGCTACCTACTACGCTTCTCACAGCCGCCATTTGTGATCTCCAGCTCAATACTTCACTTGACAGTACTAGGACTTCCCAAGTCTTCCCACCAGCCCTAGCAAAAGTAAACTAATGCTCCTGATAAAGATCTGTTGTAACATGCTCGATCTCCTGCTTCACCCATCCCAGTGTTTCTGTGAAGCACTTTTTTCCTGAAATACCGCCCTGCTCCATCCCTTACAATCGTGCTTTTGGAGCATCATCTAATTTACTTTCCCATAAAAATATAACACATACATTTTTACACATGTTTTTCCACAACCATTCTTAGGTACGTACTGCCACCCCATGTTACAGGTATGCGTAAAACAGGAAGTACCTAGCAGTCTCATTCTGAAAGCAATAAAAGTCCATTATGCTGCAAAAAAAGATAGGTATTGCTGGTTATGTGGGGTGTAGGGATTGTAGTTGATCCTGTATGTGTAAGTTGGTGATGTAGGTGGGTGAGGCAGAAGTAGCTGATGGATGATGGGGCTTGTGATGTAGGGCGCTGGCAGTCCAGTTACTTCTTTGTGGTGTATGGACTCTATATGGCATTGAGTATGGCCTAGGACTTGAGATGTTGTGTAGTATGTGTGTGTGTGTGCGTACACGCGCTAACTGGGCGATACTGTAAGTAGCAGTTCCTATATACATGGTATAGTGCGGGCCTATGAGGTGACCATGGGTAGAGTGCATGTGACACTTTAGACAAATACATCCACCTCCTAGTTTCAACATGCCAAGACACTGGAAGAAAGCTACAGGAGGCAGGGGCTATGCCTGGGAGTTATACTCATTTTACAGGAAACCTGAAGTGATTTGTATGTGTATTTTTGTATTTGTAGTCACGACCACTGTTCTCCTGTAAACCTTTTTTGGGAGACTAACCAGCCTAAGGATCCTGCATCACAATGCACAACCGTGGAGTGAAATCATCCCAGAGCAGGGATACTTTCCATGCGTACTTTTGGGTACTGGCTGCACTAAGCAAGCACAGTAAAGCTGTTTGATGTTTTACATGAGTTTTTTTCCAGAGGAGTGGGGGAATAATATATTTCAGGGTCTGCCAGAGCACTCAAGAACATTACAGCAAACCCGAACCACATTTACAGAAGCACAAAAAGACATCTCATGCCTTTCCTTTGCCCTGTGTTGAACATTACTCAAAATTCAAGAATAAAGCTTTTTTCTTGATAAGTAATGATTTGCATAAAACAGGATCAGTGGGCCATGCTTACACCAAAATGCATTAAGGCATGATGCTCATCAACGGATACCTTCACATCACATGTGAAACTTTACTGCAGATGCAATCATCTTCCCCTGGTGGCATGAAAGAGGAACTACCAGTATAGACAGTAAAATGCCTCTAAGAAACGCATATAAGGAACCATGCACAGAAGGAACTGCTCTATCTGACTGAGCCACCCACAAACCAATAATTAGTAAGTAGGACTATGGAATAGACTGCAGCAATAGCCTCTCTGGAAACTCCCTTGCTGAACTGTTTTTTTATGGCAAGGTGTACATAAGAGGTCCAGAAGAGACTGCAACCCCCCCTGAGTCTGCATGAAATACTAACCTAATTGAGAATTATATTTAAAGTCTTGTAATCCTGAAAATGCCATGAATTGCAACCACTGAGAATCGCTGTTGGACAGCCCAAACCTAGGCCCCCATTTTGTACTTGGCGGGATAGCCTGCCGCCAACCATGCTGACAGTCAACAGAAGACCGCCAGTGGCGGCGGCAGGCATCCCGACAGATAATGACGCCTAGAGCCTCACCGCTATTGATGGTGGTGGGGGCCGCCAGGCACCATGCTGGCAGTCTGTGGCGGGGGTGGATGCTGCTCCACCCGCACCGCCACATCAGTCTAGACACCACCACGCCTATAATGATGTAGTCATTGGGGTGGCAGTGTATGGAGACGCAGCAATGCTGGCGGAGCAGCATCCTAGGAGCCCGTTCCCTCCCAGAGCAATGCCACGGAACAGGTAAGTGCTGCCCGAGAGGGAAGGAAGGGAGGGGAGAGAGAGGGGCGTGGAGGTGTGTGTTGAGTGAATGAGTGCGTGCATGGGGGTGTGCGTGTGTATTTGTGAAGGGGGGGATGTGTGTCTGCGTGTATGAATGTGTGTGTGTATGTCAGTATATGGGTGGATGTGTATGTGGGGGTTGGGGGGACCCTAAACGGAGGTGGGGTGGGTGGGGGATGGTGAGGGGGGTTGTGGAGGGCCAACAGGGAGATTGGAGGGTGGAGGGATGGGGGACGTTTTTCAGGGTTCGGGTGGGTCTAGGGGTTTGGGGGGTTGGGTGGGGGGTGTGGCAATGGGGGGCTGGGGTGTCACATACAGGTGACAGGAATGAGAATTCCGGTCACCCATATGCTTTCTGCCAGGGATTACCTGGCGGGGTATCGCACCAGGAAATCCCTGGTGGAAATGGGACCATTACCCCACTGCTGGGTCGAAAGTGGCTACCGTCGGCCCGGCGGTTGAATCTGGCCAGGTTACAGTAGGTGAGTCCCAGTTCCTAGGGTTAACCACCTCTTCCTTCACACACCTAAAAATGGTTCCACCATGCCCACTTGTGGCATATCATAGCAGCACCAGCTCACTGATAGAATTAATGAAAGTTCAGTTGGGTGAACTGCTGAAAAGAGCAGGGAAGTTGAAGAACGGGAATCTTTTTCTAACTTTCATGATTCTATGCTCATCTCAACATCACTTTACCAGGAGAATGCCGTGGGTGGTTTACTCAGCTGGTGTAAGAGCAAGGAACATAGCTTTCTTTGAAAGGTGCACTGCCTATCTTTCAATAACTGAGCAGAGAGGGGAATTACATTTGTTTATCTATGTATCTATATCAGGTTATCTGAACCTGTCAAATCTAGCTAGGAAGCAACAGAGTGCCCAACTGTGGAGAAGGGCACATGGGTGAGACTCAAGTTGGTTTACAGAGAGTCAAGTAACAGGTGAGTTCCTGATGCACCAGAAGAAGAGGGCCTTTGGTTTCTTTCTGAACTGCAGGAGAGGGGAAGCAGTTCTGAGTCTGCTGGGTGTGCTGTCCACAGCCTGGAAATATAAACTGAGAAGGTCTGCTTTCTGTTTTGTGCAAATTTGTGTCTATACTGTGAAGATGTACCATCTCTGGATTAGGTGCTATCTGCCTGAGGTAGTTAGTTTCTTGGCCAGGTATGCTGGGGTGCCATTTCTAATAGCCATGTAGGTGATGCAGCTAATCTTGAAGAAGATTCAGGCCTGGCGGGGTAGCCAATACAATTTGTCCAGCATTGGGACAATGTGATCTAACCTCTAAGGTCCATGATGTGGCACACTACTGCACGTAGGATGCTGTTCAGGGGATGCCAGAGTGATGTCAGGCAAGCTACTTCCCTAGCATGCTTCCAACCAGGTGTGAGGAGTTCAGGGCTTGCACTATTGTTTGAAATCTGTTTCTAGGCAGAAAAGTTTCACTAGCTTCAGGTTGGAGAGATGGTCCTATACGCCCTTTGTTTTCCACAGATTCAAAAGTGAATCCACGAGATAGTGCATTGGCTGGTAGTTCAAGGATAAAGCTATGCAGGATCATGTTAGGTTGCCAGTATTGGATCTGAGGTTGTGTGGAGTTGGAGGCAAACATAGGAAACTTACGGCCCGATTTAGATCTCAGCAGAGGGGTTACTCCATAGCAACAGTGACGGATATTCCGTCCGCCAAAATCTAAATACCATAGAAAACAATGGTATTTAGATTACAGTTAACTGGATATCCATCACCGTTGCGTCGTAACCCCTCTACCAAGTTCTAAATCAGGCCCCAAGTCTTCATTAGATTAGCACTAGGCAGGTACTTGACATCTAACTCTGAATTAGTTCACAACACGTTTTGAGTCACTGAAGGCTGTTCGCCGTGGGAAGGCAAAAGTAGAGTTTTTAAGGTGGTGAGTCCAGGTGCAGTGACAGGTGAGTAAGGTTTGAAAAGGTTCCATGTAGAGGCTGAAGATGATGAGAGACTAGGTAGATCTTTGTGGTCCTCTGACAAAGACCACTGCTTCTGCGGTCTTGCGGTTCTTATCTGCCCAAAATGTTGCCGGTTCACGGGGTGAACTATCGCACGGCTGTGTTGTTGAAGCACGTTTGCTTTCCTCCACTGTGAATCAAATGATATATAGTTGACTGATCTGAAGACTTTGGAGATGTCAAACAGGATAAAGTGACAGGGTCTCTTTCTGTTGATGATGGAGGGCATTGTCTACTACTTGATGAGTGGCTGGCTCCAGGAAGTAGCATGGTCGGAAGCTTGGTTGGTAGCCCTGAAGAAAGCTGCTCTTCTGGTCCGCTCCTGTACTTGTGTTACGAGTGCGTTCTCAATGCTACTTCTTATGAAGCACAGCTGGGTGTTGGGATGGTAGCTGAAGAGGACATCTGGTTGTAAGGTTGGTTTCTTCAACAGAGGGCTTTGTTGTTGCTTATCCAAAGCATGTGACCATCACTACACGGATGATCCGCATTTCCAGGAATCACCAAGCAAGTGTTATCTAATTCTCCAGAAAATTATATGATCTGTCAGTGGACCACATAAGGGGACAATTTCAGGCTTATCGCTGGACTTTATTCTGCTAGTATATCAAAAGAATGCCACATCCTTCAATGTAAATTTTACACACTGGACAATGAAAAATCTATCACTTTCCCCTTCTTCATAAAGTTCAAAGAACAGCTGAAATAAGTAGGGAAGGACAGCTTCCAATTTTGCCTTTCAAAGGTGAACAGTAAAAGATTTCAATATCCGAGGCTGCTGAATGCTGAGTCAGTTAATCTCTAAATCAACTGAATAATGTATGGATTGAGAAAACAGGAACACAGCATCTTTGCTGTTGATCTGGAGGCCCCACCTGAGCCATTTAGTCCTCAAGAGCCACATGGACACAGCCTCTTATCATCACTGTCCAGACTTTACTCTGCAAGTCAAATTCCCAAACAAACATGAAACATGTTGTTGTCCTACTTGGCAAGTAAATACATTTACGAAAGCACTTTAGAGGTTTGAAATGCAAACAAAAGAAAATGTACTACCTTCAAAACGGGCAAACGATTATTCAGGTGCGAAGCAAAGCACATGCAGACCTCATACCGTGGTGTCCGGGTTTCACTAAAAAGGGTGATTTGCCGTCACTATCATCACTTGCCGTGATCCAGGCTAGTAAATGTTTATACAATGCATCTGAAAGGAAAACCTGTACAGCCATGCCCTGACATGCATTATTTTCATTGCGCTGAGGATAATGAACACTTGTATTTTCTCTGTCCGAATTTCCAATAATTGCATTTTTAACCTGACCGATGGTTCTACTGCTTCATGAAAACGCGAGTGTGTCTGAAATCAATTCACATGGCGCGCCTGGGGCCAGGCGCTTTAATAATACATCACCTCCCTGGCTTGCTTGGCTAACAGAAGAGCCATTTCTAGGACACAAGTGTCTGAGCAATTGTTCATCACTCGCTCTCATGTTTACCGTTAAGGTCGTTTGCTACAATTTTTGTTTTTTGTTTTTAAAGAAACACAGCAGACCAAAGGCAATGCTTAATTTGTGCCGGTGGTTCGACGTGTCGGGTAAGGGTGCGCCGTTCAGATGACCGGGACCTGTATTATATCATCCAACTTTGGCACTGAACAAGAGACAAAAAGAGAGAAAACAGAAACGGAGGAAGAGAAGATAGGAAAACAGTGACTTAAGGAGAAAGCAGGGGGGAAATAACTTTCAAGAGTGAGCTAAAGGGACAGGAACTGTAGAGGTTTATGCTATATTATGGAGATTTGTAAGGAGCTCATTCACCGGGGGATATCCGGGCTCCTAAGAAAGGATGCGGTGTGTGTGGGATGGGGGTACCCGGACTGTGGCCTACTGGAAAACCAAGACTGTCAGTTTAATACGAAGGTTTTTGGAGGTTCTAATGTGTAACGGGGGAATAGTTCCAGGATTTAAGAGCCAGGGAAGCAAAGGCGCAAAGGATGGGATGGGGGAGCAGAGGTGTCTGATGGGGGTGCAGAGGTGTCTGATGGGGAGCAGAGGTGTCTGATGGGGGTGCAGAAGCTCACGCAGGACTCCAGGCTTGCAGAGCCTGTATTTGTGAGCTCAGTCGGTGATGGGGAATCCAGTGGAGGTCTTTGAGGTGTCTGGATATGAGACTGCTGAGTGGGGGGTGGAGAGCGAGTCTACAAGTAGTGAAAGAAAGAGGCAGGAAGTGGATTTAAGACTTTGCAGTCTTGGTTCGCCCATCCCCAGCATTCGGCGCTGGGCCCCAGCTCTCATTTTATTTCTTCATTTTTGTACAAAATAAACACTGGCCAGTCGGCATTTATCAATCAGGGAAGCAAGAAGAGATTGAGGAGAAAGTTTACGTAGGTGATCTGTTCTGTTAAGAGTACTTTACTCCTGATTGGTAATCCTCACTATATGCAGATTAGTAGTAAATCCTTTGCAGCCTTTAAGACAAGTGGTGCAGAGGTCTCCTTGCTAAGATATGGCTCTTAATTTCCGAGATGCCCTTACAATTACAATATGTACCACAGGGTCATAAGCTATTTCAACAGGAGCCCAAAAAACAGACAGCCTCAGGGATGAATTAGGGGCCAGATGTACGGCCATTTTGATTTGCGACTCACAATTTGCAATTTATTTTGACTAGCAAATTGCAAAACAAAAGGTACAATAGTGTCAAGCACGCTGTTTGCTATTTGCAAATGGATGGCAAGGGACCTGCCTCATTAGTACTCATGAGGCAAGTCGCAATTTGCAACCAATTTGTGAATGGGTGCACTCACAGGGGTGGTGGCCGGCTGGGGTCAGCACACCACAATGTCTGTGACTACTTTTTAAATAAAACAGTGTATTTTTTTTTTTTTAAAGCAGCTTGTTTTGCTTTAAGGAAAACGGATGCATTTAAAAAATAAAAATGAAACGTTCTGTGAAAAAATGCTGGCAATGCCATTCACAAAGGGGAAGGGGGTTCCTTGGGACCCCTTCTCGTCTGACAATGGGTTATCACCAGTTTGAAATTGGTGGTAACTGTGATTGTTTTGCAACCACATTCACAGTCACAAAACAATCATACATGGGCCTGCGACTCCCAATTCAGAAGGGATTCCCTTGGTTCGCCCCTTTCTGACAGCGAGTCGCAATTCCTATTTTGCGAATCGATAATAGGTTAACGACTCGTAAAATAGGGGTGGTACATTCTACAAGGTCATTTTGCGGTCGCAAAAGGCAACTTTTACTGTTTGCGACCGCAAATTAGTTTTTGTACATCTGGCCCTAAGTGTTCTACAAACAACCACTACTACATAACCCGGGGCTCCTTCACAAATCATATTGTGACACTAAAAGGGAAATTTAAATCTACTTCAGAAATTTATCGTAGCACAGTATCCTAAAAATGGTGAACGTGACTTTAAGCCATTTCCAAGAACAGGCACTCTTTGGTGTCATCTTGAATCTGTGGCGAAATTACGCCCTCAAATAATCAATTTATTTATTAAAAACACTTCTCCATTTAACCCATTCTGATGCGGAGAGAACCCCTTCTTTAATCTCTTTCAGCTTCTGCGGCAGCTGGTAATGCGGTCATCAAAGGCCTGCTAGCCCTAGGTAATTTCCTTTACGCTTGACTCCCACTGCACCTGTAAAGGCACCGAAAACCCTGAATTTGATCACAGCCCTGGCCTGTTCTAACTGCCACAATTATGCTTTGGCCTCAAGTTAAGATCAGATGCATGACTTAGAGGCACAGCCACAAAAATCAAGGTTGTTGTTCTTGACCTGGGCCCAAATGCCTCAAACGCTCAGTCATCACTGTTAGAAATGAAGGGCCATATGTAGGAAAGCTTTTTCCCATAGACACAGAATGGGTAAAATCCTTTGGTACATCTGGCCCTAAGTCTCTAGTTGGCAGTGGTTTGCATGCTGTCCAAGTAGGGACCCTCACTCTACTAAGTGTAAGGGAGCCACAGAGCATAGATAACCCCTGCTCACCCCCTTGGTAGCTTGGCACGAGCAGCCTGATTTATCTCAGAGGTAATTTGTAAAGTATCTGTGTGTGTGTACACACACACAGATACACACACACTGAAAACACCACAAAAGTACTCCACACCAGTTTAGAAAAATTGCGTTGGTGCCCTGGTGCGGTGTCACTGGAGAAAATGGCTCCCAGGGACGATGCACCAATGATGTGCCAAAAATCATCTCACATCGATAAAGCAGGTGCCCGTGTTGGAGTCAGAGGAGTGCATCACAGACTTCAGTGATGCGGTGCTCAAAACTTACGCAACAGTGGCTCTCCTGACGTGCTGCGATGGAATATTGGGGCCTGTGCTAAAAAAACGTGGTTGATGCGTCAAGCAGGAACAACGCTCCGGTGCGGGCAGCGGTGATGCATCGAATCCTTGCAGCGATGCATCGGTTCGGAATGACGCTGTGAGTCGATGCATGGATTTTCTTTTTGTAGCACCCAGCACCTCCTTTAAGGGTCCAGAAGTGGATTTGGCCCCGCTTGACAGGACAGGGCTCTCAGCAGAGGAGCCCAGGTGCTGGCAGATGAAGTATTTGATGTCCCTCAGACTTCTTAAAAGGAGACACGCCCTTGGAGAACCTTGCAAAGCAAGAAATACAAAGCAAAGTCTAGTCCTTTCACTCTCTGGACAGAAGCAGCAAGAATAAGGCCAGCATAACAAAGCAACAGGCAGAGTGGCAGTCCCTCCTACTGCATCAATTTCTTCTTCCTGGCAGAATGTCCTCAGTCCAGAAGTGTTCTAACTATGACATGTCAATGGTCCAGTACTTATAACCATTTTTATCTCTGAAGTAGACAAACTTCAAATAGGAGTCTCCGTAGTGCACAAGACCATGCCTTTCCTGACCTGGCCCCAGACATACTCCTGGGGGTTGGAGACTGCTTTATGTAAGTGCAGGAACAGCCCTATTCAGGTGCAAGTGTCAGCTCCTCCCACTATTTTAGCTCAGGAAGACCCAGCAGGATATACAGGAGACACCTCAGCTCCCTTTGTGTGATTGTCTAGAGTGAATTCACTAACAACCCAACTGTTATCCTGACCCAGACATGTATTTCACAGACAGGCAGAGGAACAAAACGGTTACACAAAAAAATGCCAACTTTCTAAAAGTGGCCTTTTCAAACATACAACTTAAAAACCAACTTCACAAAACGTTGTATTTTTGAAATGTGAGTTCAGAGACCCGAAACTCCATGCCTCTACCTACTCTCAATGGGAAATTACACTTAACAGGTATTTCAAGGCAATCCCATGTTAACTTATGGGAGAGAGAGTCCTTGCAATAGTTAAAAGTTAGGGATGGCTTACATGTAGCAAAAGGGAAGGTTTGGGTCTGGCAAGTGGGTGCACTTGCCAGGTTGAAAAGGCAGTTCAAAACTGTACACACAGGCACTGCAGTGGCAGTTTGATTACAGGGCTACTCATGTGGGTGGCACGATCAGTGCTGCAGTCCCACTATTAGCATTTGATTTACAAGCCCTGGGCACACATAGTGCACTATACTAGGGACTTACTAGTAGATCAAATATGCCAATCATAGATAGACCAATCACCAATTCAATTTAGACAAAGAGCAGTTGAACTTTAGCACTAGAGGGCAGAAGCCTAAAGATAGGGTAAACCACGCCAAGAGCTGACAGGTCTAACAAACATATATCCACACGGTCCCCGAGAACACAACACACTTCTCTAACTATACCCATTAAGGATATGTCCCCTATCAGAGGAGGGCTACAGTATTTCACTGACGTGCATGTACCTGTCCTCCCTGGACCCAGCATTGTTTCCCTTTGAACATGAGATGAAGGAGCCCCAGGTGGGCTAGTCTCTAACACTCCCTCCAGACAGAGAACTGTGTCTGGTGCTGCATTAGATTCATCAATGAATCCCTTCCCTCTGCCCTTAATCCACAAGTATACATTATCAGCATACCATATATAAACCGTCAGTCAGCATCTGGTTCACTTTTTGACGGTCCGGTTATCCAATGGACAGAAAATAAAAGGAACATGTTTGTTTCTGACAGATTAAAGCATCTAACTTATTGGTCGGGAAGAGTCTCCTCTTTCGGTCAATGACTCTGGTTGTGCCAGTTGAACTCTGTGTGATGTAATTCTACGCCAGGATTGTGATTACGTTGGTGTCCTAGTCTATCGTCGCTTCAACTAGTGAATGAACGTTTATGGCCACATAGATTTCAGACAAGTAAACTATAAGTTAATCAATAGTACAATGTAGGGGTTAACAAATTTTATCAAGCTTGAGTGGATTATGATGAGTGGACTGTTATTGCAAGTGTAAAATGAAGTATGACAGACTCTGAGGAATGATAGACATGGGCATTGGATTCTGTCTCTCTTTCTCTCTTGCTGGGAAGTGGAGAGGTAGTGGAGTGGTAGAGAAAAGACCCTGAAGGCGTGGCTGAGGGCACCCAAAACGTCTGTACTCGTTATACAGCAGGAAGTTAATGTTTAGATGCTCCAAATAGATGGGCTAGCAAGGAATAGCAGAGTGAGCCCTGTGTTACAAATGCAACACCAGTAGTTTTTAATACTTTATAAGTTTAGGTCCTGTCCAAAAGCTAAATATTTCTGTGAAGAGGACGTGGAAACCAAAACAGCTCATAATGAAAACAGATGAAGTTAAATTGGACTTCAACAATCTTGGGATGGCCATTTAAATTGAACAAGGCTGAAGGTAGAGAAAAAAATACATATTGCCCCATAGAGTGGCTCACCAAGGGGACTTAGTGACTCCAGTGGTGGAGGTGCTTTTCTAGAGCCCTGAAGGTGCAGTACATTGAAGAAAGTCTGGCAGGAAGTCTCAGGTGAAACAGACTAAAAAGCGTACGAGGCAGGAGAGACGCAGCTTAAGGCCCTGAGCTTTCATAAATGGTACACCTTAGTAAGAAAGCCCTTAAAGGAACACTAAGAACAACCTTAGGAAAGGCTCTGAAGGGTGCAGCCAATAGATTGAGGAATGGGCCTTCATGTAGGACATATCCACAAGACAAACACCAGTGGGCCCAGAAACATCTAAATATTAAAACCCAAAAGGCCCTCTCAGAGGCAGCCTAGTGAAGAAGAGTCCAATCAATTCTCAGCAGTTTGGTGACCAATGGCCAGGATGACCCCAGATGACAAGGGTGGCCATATACTAATGGGCCTAAAGGTAATAAAGAACTGCTAAAACATGTAGGATAAATGTAATATTGGAAGGGTCTTTCTTGTACATCCTTAAATCACTGAATAGAGGATCTAAAGAGTGTGATAGCTTCAGTCAGTGGCAGCGGCGGCCGCCGCATAACTCAAGGAGAGGGTAGGACCGAGCCGAGGTAAAAATAAAAAATAAAAAAGCACTTACCTTGCCTCCGTTCCTGCTGCCTCACGCTCCTCTTCTTGTGGTGTCCAAGCATTCACTGGGACACCAGCACAGGCTCCCCAGCAATTCTGGTGCTGCTTTCATGCAAAACCTTGCATGAAAGCAGCACCAGGACCTGTCTGTGCAGCAGTGAGTGCAACTCAGACACAGCCCTGGGGTCTGTGCAGTTTCCCCAGCCCAGGTCGTAAACACAGCCAGGCTTGAGAAATTTAAGTGTGCTTGTATGTTTGGCCGGCCTGAAACGGCCGGCCAAACACACATGCGCATTTAGGTGCACACTCTCCCCTCCTCTACCCTCCCACCCCCTGTGGCCCAGCCCCACCACTCCCTGCACTGCTGACTGTGAAGAAGCAACAAAATAAAACAATAGTAAACTTTCACTTTACTTTTCTGCTTCTGGCACAACCAGTGGGGCGACGCTCCTTTGCTATAGCGAAGGAGCTGCCCCTGGACACTGGTTAAAGCATGCAAAGGCACTGTTAAACATTGCTTGGTGAAAGCACCTCAGTCAAAGCCTGATGCTAAGCATACTTGGCATCTTAAGTAAAATTATGGGTGGGATCGCTAAGGGTACCTCAGGCAATATCTGACTTCAGGACTGATACAAAAGATCTAGAAGCCATTAGGACCAGCCTGAACATGGCTGCCAAAAGGCCACACGCCATGTGAGACACTATAAGACACTATAACAAAGTCCTGGCTTTTTAGCTAAAAGAAATTTACAAGCTGGGTCTTGCTTGTTGTGTCTAGTGGTTTATTTGTGAACCCCAAGGAACTCAACAATAATCTGGAAGGGGCCAATGGCATACATAAATTACCTACACCAGTACAGGCTGTTAAGGCTGAGAATTGAGTTCTGGTGGTTTAATACATTGTGTACACACATCTGGGTCAAATAGCTGCTCTTGGGGACCCAGCATTTGCTGTTATCACACCTGGACCCAGTCTGGGGGTTAACAATGCCAATTAGACAGTAAAGGATCTACCACTCTTATCCTCAATGCATCTATGACGCCATTGTAACATCTTAAGGATTCCAAGATAAATATTTGATACATTTGTTAAACCGAATCCACCTGTGTGCTTTAGGACAGCACCAACATCATTCAGTTATATCATGATTTAACATTATATAAAATGTGTAGCACGTCAGAGAGTCACTCTCAGATTGATTTTACTGTCTCATATATCTTTGCTACAGCCATTAATTCAGCTTGTATGATTGTACTACAACAGAACGGCCTTTTGAAGATAAGAATGTAAGCTATACCATTTCCTCAAGCAAAACAATAAAGCCATAAGTTCTGTAAACAAATGAGTTTGATAGGTAACACTCCAGAGAACAACAGAGTTACAATTACCTACTAGAAATCTCCTCTAATGATTATCTGTATAGTTGCGATTACCCATCTAGCATACATACAATAAGATTTGTAACAATCTGTATCAGTCTACTACAGGACTCATTTAACAAAGAATCAGTCCCTTAGCCATCTGATTAGCAGTGTATTGCTTAAATAAATTAATTTGATGTCTTGGGTTACCCAAGTGATAACCAAGAATTATGGTCCTCAATCTGACACCTCCAGCTTCTGTAATGCCCTCTACAAGTTTGTGTATATTCACCCTATCATCCACAAACAAATGGACAGACTGAAAATGCAAATACACTTATACTATGTGTTTTGCTACTTTTTGAGATTACAACAGTTTGTATATGGTACATATTTCCAAACAATCCTACCACTTCTGTTGTACCTGTGATTAACAACCCTTATTAGTACAACACTTCTATTGCATTTGTGTTTAACATACCTTACATTTGTCAACATTTCTCCCTCTTCTGTTGTACCTATGCTTTACATCTCTTATCAGTCAACATTGTGACAATATTCATCAAAGGTTTTGTCAACATCTGAAACCAAAGAAACATTAAACACGCAGATCTAAAAAGAAAGGCTCATGTGAGTTCCTGATTTCTATGTGAATTTCACCAATTATTTATAGAACCTGTTGTTATAACGTAGTGGTTCAATGTCAGCCTGTATTCTGGTGTGTTCTCTTGTTTCATAAATCTCAGGTCAGACATATGAACTACTTTTCGTAGTTGCTGACTCACACAATCAACATGAAACTGAACCCAAACAGTACAGCATGAGCCAAAACAGAAAACGTTCTTTAGAAAAGCTCTAACTTGTGACTGCTTACCACAACTTGCAGCATCACGCATATATTCACAGATTCAACAACATGTGTAGATATACAGCCAGAGATTGACAATCCATTAATTGTGATTACAAATCCCAAGGTGGTGGTTAAATCTCTCTCTGGGCTAGGACTGAAAAGGTCCCAGGGATTCCTTGTATTTCGGAAGGAAAGAACAGAGAGTAGTATCTTATATGAAATAGGTGTCAGACCAGAATTGGTTAGGTAACGTGACTTCCGTTTATGTCTTTGTGGAAGTCAAACAGAAACTCCCGTTGGCACAGGTGTAACATGAAGATGCAGTGGCATGGTCCCATTACACTGCAGGCATTCCTCTCTTTCTAATGCATAGGAGTATCTCGAAGAACTGTGCAAGGATATTAGCATGTTTCATCACATTGAGTATGCTATCAACAGGGTTTCCTTTGTCATTATCCACTATACTACAAAGAAGACTACAGTGAAGCTTTTGTCTGCATTCCTATTACCGCATCCCAAAATAGGCAGGCTACTTGCTCCTGTAACTTTATTTTAAGAAATATTTCCCATTCCTATATTTCTAATACTCTGGACTGTTTGTTTTTCACGTCAGGACTGACTATGAATATGCAGACACAATCTCAAACTTACCTACTTTACAGACCTAATAACATTGGCATCACAAAGTAGCACTGTTGTACGGGTGAAAATTACAAGATTGGTTGTGGAATCAAATTCCGTGAGCAGCAGAGAAATGCAGAACGATGGCTAAATAGTGTCGCATGGTGTAACCTGAAGATCTAAATATTCAGTTTTGCAGGGATATTTGGGTTCTATTCCTATCACATCTGACTCAGCAAACAGATTCAACTCCACCATAAAACATAACTTCACCCTTTCAGCAACTAATGACTGCAAGTCAAAGATGAACTCTGATGAGAGTTGCCAGATAGACCTGAAAGAGCACTCCTAATGATTTTGAGGACAATTTGCAGCTCTGGAACAATCAATCCTTCTTGGTTTAATACACTATTATGTAACAATTACCATGACATGTCATGATGGTCAATTTAACAGTTACAAACAAAATAAAATAAAAAAGAACCACAAAGACATTTCCCACCTTCTAAAAATATACCATAGGAGGCCATATAGTCATGGGCCTTAAGGTAATATAGAAGGGCTAAAATATGTAGGATAAATTAAATTTTGCATGGTCTTTTTTGTATATTCTTAACTCACAGTGCAATATACCATGAGAAACAGACCCAGTGAGTGCCGAAACGTAGTTCTTGTGTCAGATCTCTCGGGGAAGAACGTCTAGCCAAAGACCTCTGACTCCAGGTGGATCTTGGAGCCCAGGTCTTGAGTATTCGGGTCTGTCCTAGGTAAGGGTGACCACTTCCAGTAGCCATGATGCCGCCAACACTGAGGAGTGCCTAAGCAGATAGTGCCTTCCAGAAGAAGCCACAATGGAGGAAAAAGCCTGAAGGCAAAACATCCTCAAGGATGGTAGTGAGGCTCCACGAGGAGAGAGACAGACCGAAGGAGGGTCATAACTGACAATAGAAAAGGCAGCAACTAGGTATCCAAAGAATTGACAGTACAAGACAGAAGAAAGCAGGAACTCTGGAGTTGACCAACAGGAACAAAGAAGTGTCGCGACGCAAGGAAGAATGAGGAATTAACTCTTTTATACCCCCAAAAAAGGAAGCTACCTCACAACAGTAGTGCCGCCAAGACAGATTGGGAATCCTCCATTGGAAATAGTTGAATAAACTCCCTCTTCGTTTGGGCTGCCTTTTAACTCAGGAATCATCCATAGAGGATTCTGGGAACATGAAAAAATAGCATGATCGAGCTGTCAAAAGCGCCCTAGCTAGGCTGTCCCCCCCATAGGGAAAAGAGAACAGAAGATTGCACAGACGGACCACCCAACATGAGGGCAGGCCATTAGGATGTGGGAGCCTGCCGGAGCTTCCAGGGCCCTCCACATTGTTTGCCCATGAATCTCGCTCACCTGAGAATGACTCGTGAGCTGTCATCAGGAGAAACGCAGCCCACAATGCGGCCCAACATCCTGTGTTCATGGTGCCACGACTTGTGGTGCTTCGCTGATGAGGCCCAACAGGGTTAAAATCAGTCTATGACTGGTATATATAGAGTGTTCTCACTGGAGTAGGGTCAAGGTTTGTAAAAGGACGCTCCTTATCTAGAGTGCAACAGTAAGCAACTAACATAACTGATGGACTAGGATGTGGTCCAGTAGAATCACAGGTGCTGACATGAATTCCACTGATCACTTTTCGATCCTTGGGCACTGTGTATGCTGTTGACTGGGAATGCATCAAAAGTTCTGAAGCAGTCGAAATGGGACATAGTAGCATTAAGCATAGTACACATATATATTTGGAAAGGATACTTTTAAGATCTGTGTGCCTTGCCATTAGGGGCTGCTAGAGTTTGGAATTTCAGGACTGAGAAGCCATGTGAATTGCTCCAAGAGGGTATTACCTGTAACTGCTGCCTTTAGGTATGCCCTGGACATAATATCAGCATATCTCAAGTTACATGGCACCTGGATCCAGGATGTTGTAGCACTGAAGGCAAGGCAGTTTGAATCATATGTTTGTGGGTGAATATGTGTCAGTGACAGGCTACCAGTGTGTACATTTTATCTTTATGTTCTCACATGAGTGAAGACCAGTGCTCTATATAATGCTGGGATTTGAGAGTGACCTTTAAAGCCATCCCCAGTATCTTACTGTATTCTTTGCTCTTTGCCAGTCACGACTTTGTGCAATTACAAGCTACAGAGTTCACTTCAGTTTTTTAGGCTACGTTGGCTGGAAGGCAAGTGCATGAACTGCTAGTTGTTTAGCCTTCTCTTAATGAGCTCCAGGGTTGGAGTCTGCATTTTGGCCTTTATCACCATTAAATCTCTGTTGTCTATGCAGTATCAGAGTGATGCCCTTTCCTACTTAAGTGACTGCACAGCTCGCTGAGAAGGTTTAATCCGCAATCAAAAAAGTAGCAGTCCTAGCTGGTATCCTGTTAGTTTGCATTTAGTCAGCCTCCTGTTTTGGTTTCAGGACTTTATACCTTTCCTGCAATCTTTATTTAATACTTAGAAGCTGTTGGCATGGTGAAATCCAAGTGGCTATCTGTGAGTCTCACTGCATTTTTACTGGTCTACCCATTTTTCCACACTTTTTCTATGAGGGAGAATTTAATAATTCCCAGCTCGCATAGACTTTGAACTTATTTAATGTTTTGATGTAATATATTTTGTTTTTACACTGTAGCTTTTTGCATGGAAAAAATCTTTGTTTTCAACTGCTCATGCTTCATCTCCTATGTGGTACTAGGTTTGCATATCAAAGTAAATACTTTCTGTACGCTACTACCTGCGTGTACCCTTTTTCCACTCTAAAATTGCTGCCAAGAGGAAGTGATGCCTACTGTAAACTCCATGAGGCACATGTAACTTACTATGAACCAAACCGCTGTCCCACATTAAAAGTTTATGGACAGAGGTAGGAGCTTATATTCATTAGACATCTGAGCACCGTTCCTTTCAGAGGTTGGCCCAAGCTGTGCACGAGGTGTCTTGACTATCTCCCACTACTGCTTTGAGGTGCATTCCATATGTATGTCACTGCAATGCCTGCGAAGGACCGGGGAAGAAAACTATACTGGCATCTTTGAATGTCAAGAGTCTCAACACTATCACAGAACATGATGGTGTGAGAGCAACAGCAACATTTCCACAGAATCTGCTCAATACGTAAAACATGCCCATATTCTTCTTAAAATGACTGATTCTGTAATTAGACCCAATTCTTGAAAATATGTGGTACAGTGATGGGTGCAAAGTTTGCTTCCACTTATGCCAAACGTTTTTTGTATTGGTATGAGAGGGTGCATGCCTGTAATGAGACTCTCTGCCCCGGACATGGGCATGTTGGATTATGGTAGCGATCTATAGACAATATTCAGTCAATCTGGGATGGTAAATAAAGAGAAATTACTGAATATCATACATTTCTGAACAGTGAAGGAAACCTATCTTTAGCACTTACTTTGAGTTTAAATGTATTATTCAAGAAATGTTCTTGGAAAATGGGAACATTCAAATCACATCCTGTATAAAATAGCCAGCTGCTAACAGCGTTCTACATTTTTGTTCAGGCCATTCCTACAAACAGAAATGTAACATCCCAGATGGGACTAGAGTGTATCCTATTAAAGTCCTGAATGAATCTCTTTAATAAAAACAAGGTACTGCAAAAGAGGAACTCTTAAGAACTAAAACTAAAGAATAATATATTAAAGATAACAAGGATCCAAAACACTGGAGTGTGTTAGATATGGGCAAGAAGATGTCCAAATAGATTACCAGAAACATTTTAGAAAGCAAATACACAACAACTACCTTGAGTCCAAGTGACACCTGTAGGATACCAACAAAGGAACAAAAACTAGCTGGTTATCTGAATTACCCAAAGTATGCTACAAATGTAAATGATGTTCATATTTCAAATATATACGTGAAGGCAAAAGACAACGCATTTGTGATAGCTGATCCAATCAACTGCAAAACAACATATTGTGTGTACCAAAGTGCATGTGTATGTTCTAAAATGGATGGAGGCTCATCAATACCCATGGTAAAGGATAAGTGACGGGCACTCCTTGTGTCAATTAAAAATGTTGGTAAAAAGTATCCATTAGTTATAGAAGAACAAAAGGTGACTCAATTGCATATACCTAATTAAGCCAACAGATGCCTGAGAGGACAGATGCCTGGGAGACCAAGAACATTTACTGAGACAAAAATTAGCATGATGGGTAAAACAACTGCAGGTGGTAAAACCAACCTTAACTTTGATAATGAGTTTTACCCCATGTTAGAGTAACATTATCCTTTACAGCTAACAGCCACAGAGTCCCAGTGGGTTTCATTAAATGATAGATTAGATGTACCAGTCTTTCTATATCCTATCCTCTTGAGGTTTAAAGAGTTAACATAATCTTTTGAGTTGAAACCATTGAACTTTGATATTGTTTTATCCATTCAATCAATGGTAGATTACATGTGTTTTGACACCCGAAACACAGGGCTCAAATCTTAGCCCTGTCTGCTGATTGAACACTATCTACATTTCACTTTAGTGGTTTACTTTTGAGACCAAAATGATAAAGAGATATATACTGTTGAATACATTTTTGTATTCTAAAAGCCTTTAATCAGAAGTCCAGGAGGATAATTCTGAAAAGGGCTTTATAGTCTGCAAACAATGTATGTTTTTTTAATCTTGAAGTATTGATAATGTAAGATTGCAGAAACCCTGGCCCCCTTCACACTACTAGTAGCAACAGTTGGTCTTAATATTGGATGTACTGGATTCGAGCCCAAGGTTAGGAACCTAAAACTAATTATTAGCTGCCCAATATTAACATTTATTTGGTGAAAAGAACCCTTTATTTGAATAGTATTTTAGTATTTAGAGCCCTGTCTACATATCATGCACATATCTGTATCACTGAATGTTGTTAGATAATTAAATGCTATTTTTTTTCAGTAAGAAGCATGGATTCGTCCCTGCTGAGACTATGGTACACCATCACTTATGCATCTCATAACTATTAACAATTTAAATTCATTGCAATATGAGGAAGGTTTATTATGACTTTAACATTTAGGCAGACTGTTTCCCATTAACTCTACTATAACAGTATTTAATACTTGTTTTCCTAAACACATCCAGTAGTGACATCAGATGTCATGCACATAAAAGGTTCCAAAATGACAGCATATTGCACATGCCGTCTTTTATCTTATTGGAGCTCTGACTAAAAGCTTATCATTAAGTTAAACCTTAAAGATAGGGAGCCTAGTTATAGCATCATAAAAATTGATGAGAAATAAGATCATACCTTATTAGTAAAAGTGCTTATTTATTGATGAAGAAGGATAATAATCCTAGAAAATACAGTCAACCAAAAGAATGGAGTACTGGCCTAATCGTGGGACTTGTGTGAAGTCGCTGCTTCTTTTAAAACTTAAAATATACATGTTAATCTTTGAAAGTTGGTGACATGAACCGTTATTTTCAGTACAAATTAAGAGATTTGTAGGCATCTTCTAAATAAGCATTTGCAATGCAATAGATCTCACATTTTCTTGAGTTAGAGCTATTGCATTGTAAATTCAGAACTGGACTTTTCTTGCCACATAAATTGGTCAATCCTGTCTAATAATTTTGTCTTTTCCTGCCATGTTTTGGTGGTCTGTGGTGACTACTGACATCAGAAATCCCAAGCCCTCGAGGAGAGACGAGAAGATGACTGTACTACCTCGCGTTGTGTAAACATCTGTGCAGAAATTGGAAAATAAAGCCAAAAAGTATTTCCTTTGTTTTTAAGAGAATGAAAAGTCTTGCAAGCATTTCAACCAGCAGAGCAGCCTGAGAAGATTTATGGCCGCATTGAAGGAGATGAGCAATGCACTGTGTACGATGTTGTGAGTGCTGGCAGGGAAGGGCCCTGGTCTGGAGAAAGAGAGACTCAGATGTGATGCGAGGCTAAGCAAGTTTCACATCACTGCTTCTAGGTTTAGCTACATTCCCTCAGAAAGGGCATAGTGTGGCTTTCGTGAGCAGTGAGGTAAACAACTGGATGTTTCTTTAGTAAAATAAGCTTATTTTAGGAGCCTAAGATAAACGAGGACAGCACTGGAATAAAGCCAAAACAAATGTCAGGACATTGGAGGAGGTGGGAGGAACGGAAAGCTGCAATAAAACGCAAGCAGCTACCACCTAAAACACCCACACTGAAAGGGGAGCACCAAAGAAAAAACAAAAATAGTCCGTCACAGCAACAGATGAAGAAACCAAAGTGCAGTAATACAGTAGTTGTTCACTGCTCTGAAACAGAAAAATCAGGGAGAAAAAGGCAGAACTGACCACTAGCGAGCAAGAATTTTTAAAGGACACTGCAACCAACGAAATCGCTTTAAACCATAAGAAGTATACACGAGGCCGAACGCTTACGTTCCACCTAAAAAATACTTATCATTGAAACTGATTAGTGTAGAGGTTTTTTAGGCTCTTCTTTAACTACACTTTACAGGGAAATTTGTACTTAATCATTGCTGCTGATATCCTTCCTGTATTTTTTAAGTAGAACTAATAGGTTAGATAACCAGCCTCAACTCAGCCATTCCAATTCTCAGGTAGAAACTTTTTCATAAAATTAAATTATTTCTGATGCTTGGGCACATGGCAAAGATTTCATATAGACATTTGAAAAAATATTTTCTTTCAAAACTGCTAAAGGGTCTTCAGACAACTTATAAGCCAAAATCAAATTCTAAAAAAAAAAAAAAAAAAAAAGCTTCTGCCCCTGTATTAGTTATTCCAGATTATTATTTATTAGTACCTGCAAACATGTGCATTAAGTATTGTTTTTGTTTCTCACTTATTCTTCTTGAATTTGGTATATATCAGTTATGTCAATTTTGATTTTTAACTTCAAAAACAAATATCAAACCCTAACAAAGTGGAGGCCCCCACCTGCAAAACATGTGTTGGCAGTCTTATAAATAAAGGCAAAAGGAAATACAAAAGCACTTTCTGGACAAAGGAAAGACGCTATGCGATACAAGATTGTTATTTATCATATGGACAAATAAACTAAACTAATATTATTCTATGGACTATTAAGGAGTCTTGTGAAGCTGCTGGCTGAACTCTATTTGGATTTATATAAACAGTGTATTCTGCAGTGATATATAAATCAAAATCATGCATGAATTCCTGGTCTTGAAGGCAGACTTAAAAAACATTTTGTTTCACAAAACGTTTTTTATAAAACAAGTTTGTAAATTTGAAGGTTTATTTATAAGTAAATGAGACTGTATGAGAGAATATTGAAATACTACAAATTAATGTTCTCCACCTTTCTAAGTGCTGGCTGGTACTATACATTTGAAAATGGTTTGACGGCTAAGATTAGTGCCCTAGGGCATCAAAGTAAGTTTATTTGACCTATGGCCGAAAAACTCATCCAATTATTTTTCACAAAGATAGGGATATGCCATTCAGAAAAATGTCTGTCAGAATCAGAGAGCTGTGATTTGTTGCTAGGTACAGCTAAACACGAGCCACATTACTGCACACCCAGAGCTTGGGCATGCAGTACTCTTTTTTCAATAGTTTCAAATACTTAACACCCGAAATTCCTCACTACATCCGCTTACGCTGAACGAGTCTCTACATTTAAAAGACAATCACTTAAAACCCTGAAAATTCACGTTTCTGCTTTGCCTTCCTATCGCATGATATTCGTAATTTATTTGTGTCTTGGTGCAGTCAGTGTTGGAATTGTGTGAGTGGCTTGGGCCTATGTCCCTGCCTGCATATTAGTATAATTTCTTGGCAGGCTTCTCTTGTAGGAATGGCATCCTGTTCTAGCAGGAAGTACCCTTAGCCCGGTACCTATTTTCTGCTTGGTTAAGGGTTGAGGGGTTGGAACTTGCGACTATCCTCCAACACACATGGGTGCGAATGTGGATAATGCGTAAAAGCTAATTATGGGGATACAACTGTCCATTTAATCCCATCAGTGGATTAATGTGCATGCGATTGCACACAAGTCCTTCAGTGGGCAAAGGGAGCTATTCCATTTCTTCCATTTAGGATCCAGACTCTGAAATACTCGTCCTGTTGCTTTCCGATTCTCACTTGATTGGTTCACTGCCCCTTACACCCTGCAAGATACCACAAAGAGGTTTCTTTTCCTAAGATATATACGTGCCATGCTTCTGCCAGATCACAAGTCAACGCAGCATGTGCCATGGGCCCGTTTCAAAGGGTTGGGCATGATATTGTCCTAATCTCTTATAAGGATCTGCTAGCCATCTCGCAGGTGGCCACAGAACCTGTGTAGAGGGGGTGATCGCCACAGAATTCTGCAGACTTCATGGAAAGTTACTGTAAATGGGATGAAACATCCACATTTTCAGGTTCCTTCAGGTGCCTTGTCCATATAAATAGACAATTCACTAACATACTTTGAAGATGAATGGAATAATTTGCATAACTAGTGATATCCTCAAAGTCTGCTATGGATATGTCTGTTGCGGACCTATAATGGGTGTCCAATTTTGGTGAGGTAGGACCTGATCAATGACAGATTTTTAAGATAACTTCATAAGGTCCATTTACATTAAATTATTGAATACCAAACTCAGTTTCGTGGCCCATGACTATTTCAGACTCTGAAATGGATTCAGTGTCCCAAATTTGCTATCTCTGATACACTAAGAGAATGTACACATGAAATAGTGTCAAGCTGAATATTTAAGTTACAACCTTTTCGTTCAAGATGGTTTTCAAAAACATTGTATTTGAGGTCAACCTCAGGCTCTGAAAAAGGTGCGTAAAACATGAAGTAACAGTGTAGTAAAAAAAAAATACAAAATTCACATGGAGGCACGGTTCCTGGTGCGGACTCAGGTCATCATCCTGTGTCCGACAAATTTAATTATCCAGGGAAGATGTGCTTCGAATACAACAGGTTCTTTCCGCAGTTGGAAAAACACTGGGATCTACATTCCATGAGCAAAGGACAAGTAAAAATAAATAGGAACACATTTCCTATAGCGCTTCTTCACAAAGAGAAACAATAAAAAGCACATGTTGCAGTTAGTTCGGTATAAACTGCTGCAGAACAAGTGCCTATCAGCTATTTGAGAGAGAGAGAGAGAGAGAGAGAGCGTGTGTGTGTGTGTGTGTGTCGGTCTGTCTCTCTGTCTATAATTCAGGGTTCTCCAACCTTTTCTGTACCAAGAGCTACTTATGTCCAATGAAAATCATCCCGAGTTACTAACATTAGTGATATAGTACTGATCACACCCTCCAAGATTGTCAGCAATGATCACGTCAGTGCACTAGGTGGAGTTGCCAGCGATAAAATAAAAATACATTATCAATTTAGAATGTCGCTAAATGGGAAGTACATAACAGACATAGCTGCAACACCCCTGCCACCAAATAGTGAAGAGTTCGGGTGACATCATAAAGCACGAAGCAGAAGGCCAAATGATTTGTGAATGTCACACTAACTTTAAAACAACAATATGGGGGCGTGGTCTGGCCACGGGTGAAGATGGCCGCCTAGTTTGGGAGCTCGGCGAGGCTTTGGGCTCCGGTCGGGGACGCGGGGCACTCCGGGTGCCGCACACCCTCACATTTCGGCCCGGGAGTACCCCTTGATGATGGAAGAAGTCGTGTGCAGAGCTGAAGTCGGGGATGCGCCTTTAAGCCGGTGGAGAGACGTGGAGAGAGGGCCTGCTGAGGACTCATCAGTCGCAGCCCACAGTAAAAACGGGGCGTGGCCGCTGGAGCAGGCCCGCGGCATGGGGGAGAGGCGCCGAAGGAAAGGGTGTTTTGTGCCCACGCCTCGGAGCCCGGGAGACCCTTCCGACGCTGGACGCCGCCTGGATACCTAGGCGGGGTAAGTGAAGCATCGAATCGAGTTAGGGGGAGGTGAAAGGAGGAGATCCCCCCTGGAGGAAGGTAGGCCTCGATCCACAGCGAGCGTGGTGTGCGCTCACTGCGGCAGAGTGGTAGAGGGGTGGCGCAGCAATGGAGAGCCGGTCCCGACATTGCCTACCTGGGCCCTCCCCTCCTACCCCCAAACTCCCCCCCGGCCTGCGAGCTTAGCTGCAGTTTTGGCGAGACGGTGCGGGCGCTGAAGATCTCGGGTGCTCCTTCACCTGATCCCCGAGTGGATTCCTTCTAATACCCGAAGAGACGGGTGAACGACCTAACGCAGGGAGGGGGGATGCAAGGGGACGCGGTGGGGAGAGGGCTCACCTTTCAACATGAGGTGGAGCCCTGGGACTGGGAGGAAGCAAAACGACTGGCATGATTTGACAAAGCACCCCAATCCCCCCCTTGATATCGTCCTGCAGTCGCGGAGAGTGGAGCCCTTCACCCCCCCTTCCATCAAATAAATCGGAAGCTCCAGTGTTCTCTAGCCCTCTCACCTCGATGCTGGACTGACGCTAATCACTCTAACGGACTACAGAGGCATCGTAAGCCCCTTTCTACACCCTGCCTTCCTATTATTTCATCTACCCCATCGCCCCACGAGGTGCCTTGGACTGTGCAGGATACAACATTGTCAAGGAGAACCGCCCCTGCCGTTCCTTCTACTTCTACTGTTACGATCAACGAAGAAGGATCGCAGTTACACCCTCCCCATCCTTCAATGTCCGGAAGGGTGCCATGCCAACGCTCCAACGTGACGGATCAGAAAGGGAGCGAGAGACGGACAGGGGTACCAACGCCTAGTACTTATATATCCTCAACTACACTGGCTTGCCTATTTGGTCGCTACACCCTCAGCATCGAAGGGTCATCCATGGTACTCCTTGGTACACTGCCCGCACTGGGGACTCCTGGCCTCCACCAACGCAGATAGACTGCACAGACGTGGTCTTGGAGCGAGACCCCACAATGGAATCTCTTCCTCTCTCGCCACTCCATCCAACCTGGCCCATAAGCTGGGCTTCCAATCTCCAGCCCTGAGGGCCAACCCAAAATCGAAGTCCTCTGATGTCCGGAACGAAGGCGACAGGAAAACCCTCAGACAAACTGGCGAGACAGCTCCTCTTTTCAGAGGCCCTCCAGCTTAACAATACCTGCATCCTCGCCCGTGCAGCCCCAAAATGTGACCGACCCGGAGCAAGTAACAACAATGGACTGCATACTACAGGAGATCACAGCGGTCAGCCACAGACTCAAAGGTATAGATACAGCTATAACCTCACTGACAATGAAGTCCAAATCAATGCGCTCAGAAATAGCAGGATTTCAGTCTCGAGTAACAGGACGGGAGCACCGAATTGCGACCATGGAGGACCATGTTCACAAAGTCTTAGACAAAGACCAGGAACTCCTGTTCCTCCATAGTAAACTCACAGACTTAGAGGGCAGAAGCCGGAGAGACATCTGTCTTTTCGGATTTCCGGAACACGCAGAAGGTACAGACACTTCCTCTTTCTTCCGCTCCGTCCTCCCAAAACTGACCGAAATCGCCTTCGACCTGCCAATGGAGTTCCAGAGGGCACATCGGCAGGGCCCAAAGAGAGAAAACGGAACCTCCAAACCTCGCCCGATCATCGCCTATCTCTTGAGACATGGTCTCGGGTCCGCCAACTCCTCTCAGCGGCCCGAGCGCACGGACCCTTCAAAACAGACGGCTATGAGATCCACATAACGGCTGATTACTCCAGAGAAACCAACGAACGCCGGAAGGGGTTCCTAGCACTCAGGCCCAGAATGAGACAATTGGAAGTAAAATATGGCCTCTTTGAACCAGCAAGACTGTGGGTCACCAAGAATGGAGTATCCAAGGACTTCTATGACCCAAAAGACCTGCGAATTTTCTTGGATAGCCTACAACCCCAGTCTATGGACACAACAAACCCAGACCGGCCTCTGCGACCACCCAGCGACCACCGAAGCACCTCGCCTCCAACAACCGACCAAGAGGGGCCAGACCAATTCGAATCCGACCACCGGCTCAGAGGTAGAGACCTGGAGAGACTTGCAAAGACCCACGACGCAAGGGAACAGGTTCTGCAAGCAGTGGCGCTCCACACACAGCTTTCGGACAGAGACAAGTCTCGCTCCCCCCTGAAACCCACACCGGCCCCCACCTGAACTCACTTGAAGTCACCTGCAATCACAGTCACGATGTGAGGACCTTGAGAGCCCAGAGACCTGACGAGAGACCGTCAATGGATCGGCAGACAGATGAGTATCTGCCCGCATGTTGAAGTTATAATGTTATACAATCACAATGTTTCTGGCAGTCTCCATCATACTTTAAATGTGTAACATTTAACATTTAGTTTTGGTTTTGATTAAGCATTCCATGTCGACAAGGTATATACAGACACAAGCACTGCCTCTTATTGTTTATTGTTCCTTCTATGCCGTTGTTTCACCTCCACGCCTTCCAGAACTGTTCAACTACGGCTCTGCCGCCCCCACTCCTCCCCCCCTCCCCCTCTCCCCTCTCACTCCAACCTTAGCGAGAGTGACTGCTATCCAGATAACCCATTTAACCCCACTCAGCGAATACAGTGGGGACACACTACGACCCAACCATGGAACTGTAACAGGAGTAACTCCCTTAGACATGACACGGAACCATGAAAGACCCAGACACAGGATGATCAATATTAAGATCAGTACTGACGGCACACACCTTCCATCACACTGCATACTCACTCTACTGGCGAAAGTGGGAAAACCAGAACCTCTCCGACTTTCTTCCGACCACTGCAGACTCACAAACCAGAGATATCACCGTCCAACGTGACTGAATAATACCCTCATATCGATGGGGTTGTCGCATGACCTCCTCGCCCCGCCCCCCATTCCTGCTTAGGCAATAAATATATCAATAATTGCTTATCGCAGCGGCTCTCCTCCTCCACCTCTTTTAGATGGCACGCACCTCTACAGCCTTCAGTGATCCCGCCTACTCCCGAGGTCTGCTCTTTTCTGTCCCCTGTGGCCCTGGGACAGACCCTGGGCATCCTGCTCCTGACCGGGGCCCATATGGCTGAGCGTGGGGGCCCAATAGGTTCGGACCCACAGTCCACACATCCGGTCCCTTGGAGTTTTGTTCCTATACTCCTCTCATTAGCTACCTAGCTCTCCCCACTTTCTTTACTCCCTTCCACTCTATCCTCCGCCTATCCTCTGTTTCTCCCCCTCCTTGTTTCTCCTATCTCCTTTTCCTCTCTTCTCTCTATCACACCCACACCCCTCCTCCCTGCCTCTCCCCTCTTTCCCCCGTCTATCTCCACATTTACCCTCCCCCACAGGGGGACGTCTAACACTTGTCACTCCCTCCCCCTCTTCTTCTTCCTTAACCCGACTTGATAGTCTCGTCCTATATGACGCCTCCCTCCCCCCCTCCACCCTAACAGTTTCTCCTAGCTCCACCATCATGACCAGACCTACTTTTACTGTGGCCTGCCCCGTACGGATTATCTCCTGGAATGTCCACAGACTGACGCATTTTGTGAAACAGAAGAAAATACTATCCTACCTCCAGTCCAAACGGGCTGATATAGCTTTTACTCAGGAGACACATCTGGATAGTACGGAATCCAGTAAACTACGTAGGGACTGGGTGGGAAAGGTACTCTTCAGCTGTTGCCCTCGACCTCAAGAGGCAGGAGGTGGCGCCCCACAGAAATGTGGGGTTGCGATCCTGCTACGCAAAACACTGCACATAACTGTTATCAAAACGTGGGAGGATTCTGAGGGGTATTTGCTAAACTAAAGCTGGGAGACTCATCGATTTGCATGGGCTCCATATATGCTCCAACTGGCACTAAAAGACAGTTCCTCTTACAATTCAACCGTCTTCTGGCCGAAATAGGAGCAGCTCATTACATCATAGGGGGGGACTGGAACCTGGCACGAGACGCAGTATTGAACAGGACAGGTCCTCTCGATATTAGCAATAACCATGACAGAGCTCTCCTAACTGACGTGATGGCAGATGCAGGACTGGTAGATTGCTGGAGGCTTACACACCCAACCGACAAGTAATACTTTCCTGTTGCCTGTACCTGGTACTCAGTCCCGACTGGACTTTTTCTTGGTGGTGCCCAATACTGTGGCCCAAATACAAGACACTAGTATAACGGACTATGGCCTTTCGGACCACTCCCGATTAAATTTTTAGTACAGTAGGGTTTGACGTATCCTGGCCGCAAGCCCTGGCGCTTCTCTGTTTCTCGCTATAGAACCCCCCAGGGCAAGGTCCACCTGCAGAACCATGTATCCACTTACGTGAGGCAAAATGTCGGCACTGTCATCTCCAAGAGGGTTCTATGGGCTGCAGCGAAGGCTACACTAAGAGGACAAATGATGCGAGATGCGGCAATAGACAACACAGACAGGAAATCTTGCCAAATGACCCTAGAGGAAGATATAAGACATCTTACGAGACAGTATACCATTCAGCCATCTCTGGGCACGCGCCGCACCCTGGAACGCTACCGTATGGTGCATAACGAGCTTTACATGTTCCAAGCTGAATACACACTATAACGTCTGCAGGGAAGACACTATGAACAAGGGGAGAAGGCTGTCCGGCTACTAGTGGGCAGCTCAGACAAAGGGAGGCTGCCCTAGCTATCCCAGCCATCACATCCACGAATGGTGAGATACTCATTCGACCACAGGACATTGTAAACTAATTTGCAACTTTCTACCAACATCTGTATACCCCGGAACCAATGTCTGACCCCGCCCACATAAAAGCATTCCTAAACAACACTGCTTTGCCGTGCCTTTCGGCTGAAGGCCATTCTCTTGTAGACGGAGAGTTCAGCAGGACTGAACCAGAGCAAGCCATTTCCAATCTCTCTTATCACAAAGTGCTCTGGACGATTTCCCTGCAGAATTTCACCAATGGGCTGGTGACCAGACGATTGGCGCTGTCCACGACGCACTCAATGAGGCATGTCGAGAAGGTTCTTTGGACGTAATATCCAATAGAGCAACGATAGCTGTCAGACCCAAACCAGGACGGAACCCGCTAATATGCACCAGCTATCGCCCCATATCTCTCCTGAACGGGGATATCAAGATACCTGCCAGTGTCCTGGCGGCCCACCTGCGTAAAGTCATCCCATCCTTGATACATCACGACCAGGTGGGATTCATGCCGGGACGCACCTCTCTGAATCATTTGCGCACTCTTGGTCATACCCTGTGGGAAGCAAGGAACATCCCGGAAGAGGCTCTCGCCCTGTCCCTACACGCTGAGAAAGCATTTGACCAGATTGAATGGCCCTATCTTTTTTACCACCCTGTCAAAATTTGGATTAAGAGACCAATTAATTGCCAAAGTTCACCTGCTCTACGACCACCCCACGACATCAATTGTGGGGGCTTTCTATCAGACCTCTTTCCAATACAGAGAGGGACGCAGCAGGGATGTCCTCTATCGCCGCTCCTGTTCTTGCTGGCAATGGAGCCTCTTGCGGCTGCTATTCGTCAATACCCACAGATCACAGGTATACCCCTGAAGGGTGGTACCTCCACAATATACTTATATGCAGACGACGAGTTACTCACTCTAACGGATCTGACGAGATCTCTGCCGGCTTTACTGCAGATCATAGATGGATTTGCATTACACTCCGGTTACCGGGTGAACTGGGACAAGAGTGAAGCACTGCCCCTCTCATTTATGACGACGAGAGCCGCATTGCATGGCTATGAGTTCCGGTGGACCCCGACCCGTCTCAAGTATCTGGGAATATTTGTCAACCGGGGTTTAGAACGTATGGTGCCAGATAACCTGGACCCCCTTATAGCGCATGAAATGAGACTTCGCGAAATGGTCACAATTGGGACTCTCCATGTGGGGCAGGGTAGAGGCAGTGAGAATGGTCACACTCCTGCGTTTTACCTTCGTTCTAGGCATGATCCCCCTCCAAGTCCCCCTTTCGACCCTCAGACAAATAGACGCAGCGCTGAGAGCCTTCATGTGGGGCTCTACACGCCCACGACTGACACCGGCGAAGTTAATGGCATGTCGATCTTGCGGGGGCTTGGGACTCCCCTCCATCGAGCATTACTCCCTGGCTCTCCATTTATCACAATTGGCATACATGTTAACGGGGAACCCAGAACGACCACAATGGGTAGCTATGGAGAAACTCCTACTTTCCCATTCTGGCAGTCTAAACTGCCTATACTGTAAGGAACCTACACAGTCCCAACAAGCCATCCCAATGCTCACAGCAATGCGTGCAGCCTGGCGCAGAGCACCCGCCTACTCGGTATACATCCCTTCTTACATGCTCAAGCCCCCATTTGGGGAAAAAATAACTTACAGATCGGGGGAGCTACCCTTAACTGGCCACAGTGGAGCCAGGCGGGCATTGCATGCCTGGCGCAGGTTGTCAATGGGAGATCACTCCAGTCCTTCGATAACCTACCAGTGGAATATAATCTCCAAACGAGGCAGGAATGGCGCTATCTGCAACTCAGACACTGTGTCCGACAAACAATAGGTGCTGCCCCTTGGGAACTCAAGGCCTCCACAGTGGTTACTTATTTAAAAACATGGGGACGCCATAAAGGCGTAATGACAGGCCTATATGATGTACTAACGCGTCAACTTCACTTGCAACCCCTCCTCGAAACGTTACGCTCTAAATGGCAGGCCCGTTTACAGACGGACTATTCAATGGAAGACTGGACTTACATACTGGATGCCATAGACAGGGGAACTAGGGAAGCCTGACTGATATTCTGTCTTGTTAAGATATTGCATGACTGGTACTGGACTCCCCTGAAACTGCACAGAGCAGGATTACTACCACATGAGAAAGGCTGGCGATGTCTGGCGACTCGATGCGATCTACTCCATATCATATGTGAATGTCCCTCAGTCCTGCCCCTATGAGAAACGGTGAGTTCCATCCTTAGAGACTCCATGCCACTTCAATCACCACTCACCCCCTCGACCATCCTCCTACACGATATGGGCCCCCTCCCCACTCTATCACGCCCGCAACAAAGACTGTTACATATGGTGCTCGCTACAGCTAAGATTTGCATCCTTCGGCACTGGAGATCAATGGCCTCCCCAACCCCAGATGAATGGATGGCAGCTATGATTCGAATAGCCACCCATGAATGTGTTATTTACAACCTACAAGATTAGGCAGCCTTATTTACACAGGTGTGGGCCCCCTTCCTAGCAGAGGCGCCATAACTCCTTCATCATCTATCTCCCTCCCCCTTCATCCACGCAAAGTACTGCGGAACTTCAGTCACAGCCTCAACATACCCCCCTACCCTCTGACTTTCGATAGTGCCCCCTGTCCTTGTCCGCTTTCTCCCCCACTTTCTCTCTCCTTAACCCCACTCCCCCCTTACCCTCCTCCCCCTCTTTTCCACCCTCTCCTTTCTTCTCTATCCTTTTCTATTCTCTTCCTCATCTTCTCCTCTTCTTACCCCCATCACCCACTCACCACAGGTCCTTCACCAGCCTCACTGCAGAACCGCCCCCCCCTCGCCAGCTAGAGGTCATGGCCTGTTGATCCAAACTATTGCGGACTACACCTCTCACAGATTGGCGCACCCCCTCAGCTCTACCCCGACGGCCAAAAACTGGTAGTCAGGATGGACGGCCTGCTCATTGACTGCTACCCAGGGGATGCACCATTACTGGACATCAGACATCATGATCATGCCTCCTGCCCTTATGGCCATACGAAGTAACCACAGGTCACGACCGACTAGTGCACTCAGACATGTCGGTCTATGGGACGCCATGCCCTAAGCGACGAAGTACGCTCCCCCCAGCCCGCGACAGTATAATGTTTAACCCTACTACACCTCCTTGACTTTGAACCCCCTCCCCTTTCCTCTTTTCCCCTCTTTCTCTCTTCCCCTACACCTTCCCGTTCTGAGCATAGTTTCTTTTCCACAGGATTGGACAATTATTAATCTCACGCGTTGGACTTTCATGTGAAATAAATGTGTTCCGGCCACTGTGATAGACCTTTATATGTCCTTTAACCTGTACAGTATCCGTGTGTACTATTGAAATTCTGTAATAAAGAATTGCAAAACAAAAAATAAAACTACAATATGGCACCATGTTGCGCTGTTTTGTATTTTTTATATTCCATGTTTATTTTGGAGATGTTAGCTTGAAAAATAATTATTTCTTCCAAGTGAAGCTAACAATGAGCACCGACTGCATTTAGGCTATTTGGGCTTCTTTTCTTTTCATGAATAAATTATTGATAAATCAATGGACTTTGGTGAAGGTCAGTAGATTCATGTGATTCTGAGGCTGGAGCATTTATCGCATAGTTGTGAACTTAGTGAATAAGCTACATAATTTGAAGATTTCCCGAAAACGTTGTTTCTAACCGAAATGGACGACAACAATGCAGCAGAAAAGACACTTCCTTTGTATTTTGCGCATAATTTAGAAAACCTTGTTGTATTAGTTGTTCCTCTATAACGGGGCGACTGGAATTATGCGATTCTGCGGCCACTGCTTTTTTAATATAATTATGGATTTTCCACATTTGCCACATAATTCATCATTTGCAGATTTAACAAAAATGTTGTTTCAGGCTCATACGGATAAAAGATTACTACACGTGTCGCGACATGCTCGACCGCAGTGGAAGTTCTTCGCAAAGGGTTACTGATCGTCATTCGATTGCTTATTTCTGTATTTGGTTGTTAAAATGGTGCTAATGAAGTGAAATCTTCACCAAGAGAGCATCGCAGTGAGTAAAAATCACAAAATACCCGTGACACTATCAAAAATGTGCTGCATTGTGGCATTTAATTTATTTTTTCTTGCTGCATAATTTAGTCAGCCCTCCCGCATAATTTGGTGCTGCCCAGCCACGTAATACCAGCGGCCCTACCTAGGGCATATAATTCTAGTAGCCCTACGGGGGTGGGGGTGAAGGTTGATAACAGTCACTAAGATTATGAAATCTGTATTTTACGAGAAACCATGACGAATTTTCCATATTTCAAGTGGCTATAAAATATATGGGTTTATTTATGCTACCGCAGCTTGAGTTGGGCAATAAATCCAATAAAGACAGCACAATATAAAAATATATTATATATATATATATATATATATATATATATGTATATATATCATGCCACTGTACTTAAATGTGGACATGGAGCAAATAAGGTATCTAGAACAAGTGTTCTAATAAGCTTAGATTCACACATTTTATACTACGGTGCAAAGGTCATATTCCATGTTATCACCACGGTGAAGCATAACTGATCCAGGAAAGAAATGCTTTTCTAGAATCAGTGTACAGCAGGACCATACATGCAAAGTCTAGTTATTGTTATCTTATTGTTACAATGGACACATTTAACCTCCTAAACACACAACAATAGTAATGGATAGCATATTACACTCAGCAAATTATATATATATATATATATATGGAAAATGTCACTTACCCAGTGTACATCTGTTCGTGGCATGAGACGCTGCAGATTCACATGCTGTGCATTATCCTGCTATCTAGTGTTGGGCTCGGAGTGTTACAAGTTGTTTTTCTTCGAAGAAGTCTTTTCGAGTCACGAGACCGAGGGACTCCTCCCTTTCGGCTCCATTGCGCATGGGCGTCGACTCCATCTTAGATTGTTTTCCCCGCAGAGGGTGAGGTAGGAGTTGTGTATATAGTAAAGTGCCTATGCAATGGAGTGAGTATCTATGTACATAATGTGTATAAAAATAGTATATATTTACAAATTTACAAATGTACAAGTTTCATCAACTTATAACAGCTACAGGCTCCCGGGGAGGTGGGAGGGCGCATGTGAATCTGCAGCGTCTCATGCCACAAACAGATGTACACTGGGTAAGTGACATTTTCCGTTTGATGGCATGTGTAGCTGCAGATACACATGCTGTGCATAGTAAGCAGTTATCTCCCCAAAAGCGGTGGCTTAGCCTGTAGGAGTTGAAGTTGTTTGAAATAATGATCGTAATACAGCCTGTCCTACTGTGGCTTGTTGTGTTGTTAACACATGTACACAGTAATGTTTTGTGAATGTATGAGGCGTAGACCATGTGGCTGCCTTACAGATTTCTGTCATAGGTATATTTCCTAGAAAGGCCATTGTGGCGCCTTTCTTTCTAGTGGAGTGTGCCTTCGGTGTAATAGGCAGGTCTCTTTTAGCTTTAACATAGCAGGTCTGAATACATTTCACTATCCATCTGGCAATGCCTTGTTTGGATACTGGATTTCCTGCATGAGGTTTTTGGAAGGCTACAAACAATTGTTTTGTCTTGCGAAATTGTTTTGTTCTATCAATGTAATACATTAGTGCTCTTTTGATGTCTAACGTATGTAAGGCTCTTTTGGCTACTGAGTCTGGTTGTGGAAAAAAGACTGGGAGTTCCACTGTTTGGTTTAGGTGGAACGGTGATATAACTTTTGGTAACAAGTTTGGACTTGTACGGAGAACCACTTTATGTTTATGTATTTGTATAAAGGGTTCTTGTATAGTAAATGCTTGTATTTCACTTACTCTTCTAGGAGATGTGATAGCTATTAGGAAGGCTGCTTTCCAGGTTAAGTATTGCATCTCACAAGAGTGCATGGGTTCAAATGGTGGACCCATGAGTCATGTTAATACAATATTGAGGTTCCACGAGGGAACTGGTGGTGATCTCGGGGTATGATTCTTTTTAAACCCTCCATAATTGCTTTGATGACTGGGATTCCAAAGAGTGATGTTGAATGTGTAATCTGCAGATAGGCAGATATTGCTGTGAGGTGTATTTTAATAGAAGAAAATGCGAGTTTAGATTTTTGTAAGTGTAATAAGTAACTTACAATGTCTTTGGCTGAAGCATGTAGTGGTTGAATTTGATTATTATGGCAGTAACAAACAAATCTTTTCCATTTGTTTGCGTAACAATGTCTTGTAGTATGTTTTCTAGCTTGTTTAATGACCTCCATACACTCTTGTGTAAGGTTTAAATGTCCAAATTCTAAGACTTCAGGAGCCAGATTGCTAGATTGAGCGATGCTGGATTTGGGTGTCTGATCTGTTGTTTGTGTTGAGTCAACGGGTTTGGTCTGTTTGGTAGTTTGATATGAGTTACTACTGACATGTCTTGTAGTGTTGTATACCATGGTTGGCGAGCCCAGGTTGGTGCTATTAGTATTAGTTTGAGTTTGTTTTGAATCAATTTGTTTATTAGATAAGGAAGGAGTGGGAGAGGGGGAAAAGCTTAAGCAACTATCCCTGACCAACTCCTCCATAACGCATTGCCCTTGGACTGAGGGTGCGGATACCTGGACGCAAAGTTTTGGCATTTTGCGTTGTCTTTTGTTGCGAATAGGTCTATTTGTGGTGTTCCCCAGCGTCAAAAGTAAGTTTGTAGTATCTGGGGATGAATTTCCCATTCGTGTGTTTGTTGGTGATCTCGACAGATTGTCGGCTAACTGGTTTTGAATCCCTGGGATGTACTGTGCTATTAGGCAAATGTGATTGTGAATCGCCCAATGCCAAATCTTTTGTGCTAAGAGACACAGTTGTGATGAGTGTGTCCCTCCTTGCTTGTTTAGGTAATACATTGTTGTCATGTTGTCTGTTTTGACAAGAATGTGTTTGTGGGCTATTAGCGGTTGAAATGCTTTCAATGCTAGAAACACTGCTAACAGTTCTAAATGATTGATATGCAGTTGCTTTTGTTGAACGTCCCATTGTCCCTGTATACTGTGCTGGTTGAGGTGTGCTCCCGACCCTATCATGGAAGCATCTGTTGTGATTACGTATTGGGGCACTGGGTCTTGGAATGGCCGCCCTTGATTTAAATTTATAGGATTCCACCATTGTAGCGAGAAGTGTGTCTGGCGGTCTACCAACACTAGATCTTGAAGTTGACCCTGTGCTTGTGTCCATTGTGTTGCTAGGCACTGTTGTAAGGGCCGCATGTGTAGTCTTGCGTTTGGGACAATGGCTATGCATGAGGACATCATGCATAGGAGTTTCATTATAAACCTCACTTGATAGTGTTGGTTTGGGTACATGTTTGATATCACATTTTGGAAGGCTTGTACCCTTTGTGGACTTGGAGTGGCAATCCCCTTTTGTGTGTTGATTGTTGCTCCTAAGTACTGTTGTATTTGACACGGTTGTAGATGTGATTTTTGGTAGTTTATAGAGAACCCTAGTTTGTGGAGGGTTTCTATGAAGTATTTTGTGTGTAGAATACACTGTTGCTGAGTGCTGGTTTTTATTAACCAATCGTCTAAGTAAGGGAATACGTGCATGTGCTGCCTTCTGATGTGAGCGGCTACTACTGCAAGGCATTTTGTGAATACCCTTGGGGCTGTTGTGATTCTGAATGGTAACACTTTGAATTGATAATGCACGCCTTGGATTACAAACCTCAAGTATTTCCTGTGGGAAGGATGTATGGGTATGTGGAAGTATGCATCTTTGAGGTCTAATGTTGACATGTAGTCCTGTTGTTTGAGCAAGGGAATCACGTCTTGAAGTGTCACCATGTGAAAGTGATCTGATTTGATGTAAAGATTCAGTGTTCTAAGGTCTAATATGGGTCTCGGTGTTTTGTCCTCTTTTGGAATTAGGAAATACAGGGAGTAAACACCTGTTCCTTTTTGCTGGTTGGGTACTAGTTCTATTGCTTCTTTTTGTAACAATGCTTGGACTTCTAGTTGTAACAGATCTAAGTGTTGTTTGGACATGTTGTGTGCTCTCGGAGGCACATCTGGTGGCAAATGTAGGAATTCTATGCAATAGCCATGTTGGACAATGGCTAGGACCCATGCGTCTGTAGTTATGTGTTCCCAGTTGTGGTAATAATTTGTAAGTCTCCCCCCCCCCCGGTGTTGTGTGTTGGGGGTTTGTGACATTGAAGTCACTGTTCGGTTTCTGGGGTTTTTGGGCTCTGGAATTTCCCCCTTGTTTTAGGGAATTGTCCACCCCTATATTGTCCTCGAAAACCTCCTCTCTGATATTGGCCCTGATATGTGGGTCTGACTTGTGAGGTGGAAGGCTCTGTGGTTTGGGCCCGAAACCCCCCTCTGAAGTGCGGCTTCCTAAAAGTGCCTCTGCTCTGTGAGGGGTAGAGCGCGCCCATGGCTTTGGCCGTGTCCGTGTCTTTCTTCAGTTTTTCTATCGCAGTATCCACCTCCAGCCCAAACAATTGTTGTTCATTGAAAGGCATATTCAGCACAGCTTGCTGGATTTCTGGCTTAAATTAAGAGGTTCGTAACCATGCGTGTCTACGGATGGTTACTGCCGTGTTCACTGTCCTGGCCGCCGTATCTGCTGAGTCCATGGCCAACCTTATTTGGTTGTTGGAGATAGTTTGCCCCTCCTCGACAACCTGTTGGGCACGTTTGTGGAACTCTTTGGGAAGGTGTTGAATGAGATGTTGCATTTCATCCCAATGTGCCCTGTCGTATCTTGCCAGTAGCGCTTGCGAATTGGCAATTCGCCATTGATTGGCTGCTTGTGCTGCAACCCTCTTGCCTGCTGCATCGAATTTACGACTTTCCTTGTCGGGCAGTGGTGCGTCTCCAGAAGTTTGTGAGTTTGCCCTTTTCCGGGCTGCTCCTACTACCACTGAATCAGGAGCTAACTGTTGTGTGATGTATACAGGGTCCGTAGGGGGAGGTTTATATTTCTTCTCCACTATAGGTGTGATGGCTCTGCCTTTGACTGGGTCCTGAAACACCTGTTTGGCGTGTTTTAACATGCCTGGCAGCATTGGCAAACTTTGGTATTGGCTGTGTGTAGATGACAGGGTGTTGAACAAGAAGTCATCTTCTATGGGCTCTGCATGCAATGCTACATTATGAAATGTAGCTGCCCTGGAAACCACCTGCATGTAAGCAGTACTGTCCTCAGGTGGTGATGGCCTTGCCGGGTAGCAATCAGGACTATTGTCTGAGACCGGGTGTTGCTACTGGGGACAGATGTGGCGAGTGCGCTGGCGATTGTTGTGGCGAAAAGTGTGGTGGTGTTTTTTCTTTAGCCACTTTCGCTTTTGGCTGCATTTCCTCTTCTTGGAATGCGAGCTTCCGTTTCATCTTTATTGGAGGAAGAGTTCTGATTTTCCCCGTGTCTTTCTGTATATGGAGCCTCCTCTGGGTATGGTCTGGCTCTCCCATGCCCAGTTCTTGTTCAAATCTGTGGCCTTGTAATTGTGTGGAAAGGCCTTGTTCCTCTGTATAGGAGCTGTGTTTCGGCTACGAGGCTGCATGTTTCGGCACCGAAATCTTTTCAGCAGTCTTTTTTGGCTCTGAGGAAACCTTTTTGGGTTTCGGGGTGCCGAACTCTCGGTGCCGACTCTGTTCGGAGCCGGTATCTCGACCAGAGTCGGATGTCTTCGGCTGTTGGGAGGCCTTCTTCGGTGCCGATGTTTGGTCACCGTGTTTTCGGGTTAAGCCATGGCCTGTTGGCGGTGGCGTCCCCTTGGCCTTCATTATTTTGGTGTGAGTTTTCCGCGGGGCTGGTTTACTCACGGTTTGTTGCATTTTCGGCTGCTCACTCTCGGACTCGTCCGAGTCTGAATCTCGAATGGAGAACCTCTCCTCTTCTTCGACGTTGATGTGTCCGGCCGGTATCGACGCCATCTGGAGCCTTCTAGCTCTTCGATCCCGCAGTGTTTTCTTGGATCGAAATGCCCGGCAAGCCTCGCAAGTATCCTCTTTGTGTTCGGGAGACAAACACAGATTACAGACCAAGGGCCAGATGTAGCAAAGGGTTTGCGCCTCGCCAACGGCGAAAATCGCCGTTTGCGAGGCGCAAAAGCCTCTTTGCTATTCAGAAATGCATATTGCGAGTCGGTACCGACTCGCAATATGCATTTCAGAATCGCAAATAGGAAGGGGTGTTCCCTTCCTATTTGCGAGTCTGAGTGGTATGCAATACCATTTGCGACCGCGTACGCGGTCGCAAATGGTATCGCAGTTACCATCCACTTCAAGTGGATGGTAACCCACTCGCAAATTGGAAGGGGTCCCCATGGGACCCCTTCCACTTTGTGAATGGACCCAAAAATATTTTTTCAGGGCAGGGAGTGGTCCCAGGGACCACTCCCTGCCCTGAAAAAATACCGAAACTTAAGGTTTCGTTTTTTTTTTTAAGTGCTGCTCGTTTTCCTTTAAGGAAAACGGGCTACACTTAAAAAAAAAAAAACTGCTTTATTGAAAGCAGTCACGAACATGGAGGTCTGCTGACGACAGCAGGCCTCCATGTTTGCGAGTGCCTATACTCGCTATGGGGCCGCAATTTGCGACCCACCTCATGAATATTCATGAGGTGGGTCATTGCGACCCCATAGCGAGTTGCAGTCGGTGTCTGAGACACCGTAATGCATACCAATTTGCGAGGTGCAAATTGCGAGTCGCATGGACTCGCACTTTGCACCTCGCAAATTGTTACGTTGCTACATCTGGCCCCAAGTGTCTGTATAAGGATACTTTGCATGGCAGTTGGGGCAGAAGCGGAAGGGGGTCCGGTCCATGAGGTTTGAAGATGGACGCGGTCGGGCCGACCAGGCCCCGCCGAGGAGTGGAAGCCCCGAAGGGCCGCCGGAACGCTTCTTTCTTCGGTGTCGATGTGCTAGCACTAACCCGGTACCGAGCGCAAACAATGCCGTCGAATTTTCCGATATTAAACTAACTTTTCCGAACCGAAATACGGAGCGAAGAGGAACACGTCCGAACCCAATGGCAGAAAGAAAACAATCTAAGATGGAGTCGACACCCATGCGCAATGGAGCCAAAAGGGAGGAGTCCCTCAGTCTCGTGACTCGAAAAGACTTCTTCAAAGAAAAACAACTTGTAACACTCCGAGCCCAACACTAGATGGCAGGATAATGCACAGCATGTGTATCTGCAGCTACTCATGCCATTGAACATCTATATATATATATATATATATATATATATATATATATATATATATATATATATATATATGAGAAAACAAACTGGTCCTGCTTCTGGCGCGCTCTTTCATGTTGGTGCAGGTGTGAGGAATGGACCATTTCCTCTCATGAATCCAAAAACAAACAGTTGCAAGCAACTTCACCACCGCACTCCAGGAGGAAATTATTTATTTTTATTGCAGTCAGGATTAAATCACCATCCTTCACCACTGACACGTTTCGACCTACTGGTTAATCCTGACTGCAATAAAAAGAAATAATTTCCTCCTGGAGTGCGGTGGTGAAGTTACTTGCAACTGTTTGTTTTTGGATATATATATATATATATATATATCCATATAGATAGATAGATAGATAGATAGATAGATAGATATAGATATATATATATATATATGCACATACATATATATATATATATATATATATATACATATATATATATATATATATATATATACACACACATATATATCTATATATTCCCAAACTGGACTCGACACCTCCGCCACGTTCTCAAAACCCAAATAACATTGCACACAAAATACATTGCAAACTACATTATTTGTAAGAGGTCAAGCAAAGAGCTGGTGAAAAAAGGGTACAATTTGTAGATGTGTCTAAAAGCTAAATAAACATAGAGCAATCAGTTGCAAACAGGGATAAAATAAATTGCAAACGTTTCACTTCAATACAGCTTTGGAAATAGTTGTAAAATGATGATGATGATGGCTGCTTAGATAATGACAATGTTATGTAATGTAATGTAAAGTAATGATTATGGCAGGGCATAATACCAGGATCCTATTTTGGATCTCCTAAGGGTGTTGTGAACAAAAGGCGAAAAGAGATCGCAGGTGGGAGGAGTCGCGGGCATGTACAACTCATCCGATAACCAGAACGGAGACTATGAGAATCAGTTATATTGGACATATTCAATATTGAATATTGGAATACCAGCTATGCATGGAAATCCCCAAAGGGCATTTGTGTACACATCCCTTTCAAAGGTATTCAACTACCTCTTCTCTTTATTAATCATTGTCCTCCATCAAGGGTGGACTTACGGTTTGGACTGAGAGACGGTGCAAAAGTCATCAAAAGAACCCAGACATTTTTAAGATCCACCTGCTAGTCACCTCAGGTGATCTTGAAGAGTTAATTCTTTGATCAGCTTTCCCAAAGGAAATGGCAAGGATGAATGTTTGTATGTCTCCTAGTCACACTGCAAAGGCCGGCCGATAACCATCTGCAGTTGCTGACCTCTGTTGCAAGGCCACCCAACCCCAGCCGGCCATAGTCTTATAGTTATAAATAAAAATAGACCATAACTAAGACCCCGTGCCTAGACTTTTGGGAGCAGATGGACTTTGTGCACTGAAATGTCAACCTCTCAATATAGCTCTTCACGACTTTTAGACAGGCCTTGAACAGCCTACAACACCTATCTCCAGCTACCATGGCCATCTGGGTGACTGGTAGGCCCCACATCACTTCATGCAGGGAACTGAACAGCCTAATCAGCCAAAATAAATTGCCAATGGATGACCAAACCTGAAAACTAAGGCACAGAGAGCCCTGATGATGGACCAAGCAAAAAGATCATGACTCTAGATATAAAACAACTAACATTTAAGTGGAAGGCACAATCATTATTTTTTTTATTGTATCAAACAGATGTGTGATGTTAACGCATTTTTACCAACACACCTGTGAGTTCTGTAAACTGATTTGCCAAACCTACACCGGAGAAGGCATTTCTTACTCCCACCTACTTTAACCCTTGATACCAGTCAAGGACTTTTGGTGGGTGGTCTTTGGTCAGAGATCCTGCTGAAGGCAAAGATCCTTCAGAGAGAGCGACACCGAGTAAGGTATCAAAGAGAATGGTTTAAAGGTTAACATTTTAGAATTTGAACGGTATACGCTTAAAAGTTAGACTCTCCTGTGGGGGCCGTGCAGGCGGGCTAAGCAGGGGGTTATATCTAGGACCAGGACAAGTGGGGGAACGAGGGTGGGAATGAGAGAGTTTTACTGTTGGTTGGGATATAACAGATAGTAATGTTCATCTACCTGTTGTATAAAATGTATAGAAATCTACTGAAACCTGAACTTAAGAGTTAATTAAAGACAAATGACATGCTTCATTGTCATTGTGTCTAGGTTCCTTTACATCCAATAAATCATAATAAAGTAGTAAAGTACTGTGACTTTTGTAAGCGGACAAGTGTACAAATGGTCATCATTTGCACAACGAATATAGGACTAAACAAGGAGCAACTTAACCCATATAGGCCTAAAATAATAGATTTGATCCCTGTCATGTCCGGCCTTTATCTGAGTGAGCGGAGTCTATCCTCAATCTTGAACGCCTTCACTCCCTTTGAAAGGTTGAGAAGATGCAGGGCCAGCAGGGTCAGTAACAAGCTCCACATTCTTCTATCTCATACCTTAAAATGCCGGGGAAGTGTAGCTGAGGATAAAGCTGCCCCAGATAGTGAAACAAGATATGCCATGGTGATGCACGTACACTCAAGAGGACACATGGGTGGCCATCTTGGGATGGGTGCAAGTGCCATCCCACAAAGACATCAATTTTGGCATGTTTAATTTACTGCTGCAAAATGGCTGACAGCCTACTTGGAAAAAACATTGACTAAGGAATAGAGAACTGAACAAAATAGCCAAGGAAGCCATCCAGCCACAAATAAGGGACTGGACAAAAGCCCACTCTATTTTCCATATTATAGACAAGAGGTTTTTGACGATGGACATTTGAACCATCAGTAGGCAAGACTAAAAATGGGACTCACACCAAGGTTTCTGGGTTCATCACACACAGGACAGTTAATTATCTCATGTTGTTCACAGGAAGGTAATCTATAAAAAGTGTGGTTTGGAAAGAAATTGTACATAAAAAGAACAGATGCTTTTTGGGAGGTGCACTTGTAGTATCGAACATGTTATGATCCTGTAACCACTGTCATGAGTCAATCACTCGATTTTACAATTTAGATGCACAATATTGAGGCCGGTTATGTAAGATAGCAATATCTAGAGAGTCTGCATCTCATACGCTTAAATAGTCAAGCACCTGGGATTTAATGTCAGGACTATGAGCTACAAGAAAGACGATGGTTGCTCACACTAAATGAGCTACTGGTTAGTACTTGATCTGCAAGGCTGCATGCAGTTAGACATTTTTTAGTAGTACAAACAAATGACTGAATACTTCAGAATTTCAGAAAGTGCAATAATCTTGGACAGCTCAAAGTTTGTGAAAAAGAAAGAACAAGAATGTAGACCAAAAGACAGAAAGGTACCTGAGTGAGAGGCTTGGATTCAGTAATACTTTTCAAGGATGTCACCTTTAGGAACCAAAGTTCTGTACTAAACAGAGCACTGAATAACAATATTGAGTACATTTAAACCAGTTACCACCCTGCAAATTTATAGTTTGGAGCTGATTTGTAATTTTGGAGCACCTCACTTCCCACTGTTAATATATTATTATGATGGGTCCAAGCGAGGAGCGCGCATGTCTAATGATCATTCCAGTAATGGGGTTGGTGGCTCCTTCAGACTCTACAGTTCCTTGCAATGTGGTCTCCAATCAGTAGTAATGGAGAAATATTAGTGTGCATATTTCAAACTACTGTCAATGAGACATCACTTGGATTTACTCACTCAAGCCAAGACCTATCTCTAGATACACCTTCAGCACTGTCCATCAAAGAGGAGATGGGTGTAGCACCCTGAAAGTCAAGGACAAAAGTACCAGCAGAAGAAAATATGAAGTAAGAGCGACGACGGTCACATATGTATTACGTTTTCAGAGAGTTAAAGCATGTACGTCTTTACAAAAAGAACCATTTTGCCTTTATTCTAAAGGACTTGGACGAACCTCTTTGAGGAGCTCCTCCTTCCTCTCTTCCCCATTCAGCCTGAAAAACAGATGTTTGTGTGCGTCAGTACAGCAGAGGGAGCACGCCTTCCTAGCTAAACACCCCTGACTTAAACATTCACTCCGTGACCACCTTCCACGTCCACTCCCCAACATCACAGCCAATATGGAATGATGGTTAACAGCCAAGCCACCAACAGCTGCTGCATAAGCAAGGCAAGCGAACGAGTAACATCTAGGCACATGAGCAGAGAGAACGCTTTCAACGTTGGAATAAAGCAGACAGCACATTGGCGACTCCTCTTAGCCTTTCAGATCAGAATAGATGTTGCACTACATAAAACTTTAGAAAACTTTGGTCTCTGGGACCTACAAATAAATACAGAACGAGCATGAGGGACGTGTAAAATACTTTATTTCACTAATTAACATTTTACATGATATTGTAAGATAGTTTATCACACAACCAGCAACAGAAGCAGAAGGAAGCATGGGATCAGGGACTTACTTGTAACGTAGGCTCGCTTTTCTCCATTGACATGTTGGCTATGCTGTTTCCATGTTGAGGACTCAAACATAGTTTATCAGAAGCAACTAGTGTAAATTTGTAAGCTGCTGCCTAATTAGTATTGTTATTTGATATTAAAACAGGACAATGTATATGTCTTACCACCAGGACGCCTGCCTCATCTCCTTCCTTCTTGATAATGTACACCATCTATACATAACATTTCATTATGAAGTGTAGGGTTTTAAAACAGCAATAACTTAAGCTAGCTGATCGGTGATTGTTTTGCAAAACAAAACATTCCTCAATAAATCAAATTCTTGCTTCAGCATTCCTCGATACAAAAAGTATGCACCAATAACTCAACTTACAAACCTGAGGTATACTCAAAATGTGGCATTACTGCCTCCCTAATACCAGATATCTTTCAAGGACTTTGGCAAACAAGGGTTAAAAATGCTGACGGCTTAACAAAGATGACAACTGCCCCTTTTAAGATATTGCCAAATACATTTAAGATAGAATCCTTGAGTATTTTGTTATAATGAAAAATGCATAATCAGCACAATTGCTATACAATAATAACATCTGCCCAATGGGAATCCATCCAATAAAGTTTGAGAGGAGGTTATTGTTTAAACTATCAGATTTACAAAGAACTATCACTATATGGAGCATTTCTGTATATTTAAATGCCTTCCCTTTTAAGCCTTCTAAGTTGAAGAGAAAATATGTGGTGCAGTGCAGCATATACATATCACCTACATGAAAGTGAGAAATGCTCCTTAAGTGCATACTATTTTTTGCAAAGAAGTATAGAACTCTCAGACAAGAATCATCAAGGCCCACATTTGAATCACTTCTTTCTATGTCTTCTGGGCTCCATTTCCTGGGACACACTGGCATACCGACACTGAAATAAGCAAATAATTAAATCTGTATATCAAATGTATGGTAGTACGAACCACAGGACCTTCACTAATCAATGTTACATCTCATACAACTGAACAGGAGAATGTCAGAAGAACTGGTGAAACAGAAGGAATGTATTTACAGAAAAAGAAACGGTGCTGTGAACAAACTAGTAAGATCTAGAATTGTTCAGCAGAATAGTAGCATAAAAACTAGGATGGATGAGCAAGCAAAAATCATTGAAAGGAAAGTCTAGTGATTTCTCCATATACTGAAGTTCATTCACAAACCTCTGGTACAACATTTACCTGCAAGTTTTGTTAGAGAGAATTAGCTTCTCTCCAACTGCACTGTCTTAAAAGCCAGGGAGAAATCAGGCTGATCCTTATGCTCTTAAGAAGGATTGTGTTCCTCACACTTCATACATCTGTTTGTGAAAATAAACAAATGTATTTGCTATAGCTATCTATTTTACCTGCTTGTAAGGCATTCCAGTGAAATGATCTGTAATCTCTCGCTTACTGTATGAAGGAAACAAGGACAGTTTTGTGGCATGTAATCGGAACTCTTCTCATAGGTCAGTGGTTCCCAAGCTTTTGATTTCTGTGGACCCCCACTTTAACATTAATGGAACCCAGGGACCCCCACTGAATCATCATGGGAATCCGGGGACCCCCGCCTAAGTCATTACTGGAAGCTGGGGACCTAATTTGTCAATATTTGTTAATATTTTTTAATTTTCTAGGCTCTCGCGGACCCCCTCAGCAGGCTTCGCGGACCCCCAGGGGTCCCCGGACCACAGGTTGGGAACCACTGTCATAGGTGATTCCAAAACACTCAGCAAAAAACAAACAAAATGTGTCTAGTTTACAGACAAGAAAATGCATGTCCAATATACAAAATGAACCAGCAAATACGTAGTAATCATCATTCATACACAAATATCTTGTCAAATCTGCCAACATAAGTTTTGCTAGAAGTGACATCATTAATGCATACTCATGTCTCTAGCTATGGATGAATAACCATTTCATGACAGTTATCAATTCTAACATTAGCCATTTTGCACAGTCATCAAAAACAGGCCTGGTGAAAATGTTTAAAGAAAATCTGGTACTGAAATAGCAGGGGGAGTCACTCCATTATATGACTATAAGGCCACTACTATTAGTGATTGCACCAACACATTTGGCTTTCTGCAAACTTGGAGGAGACTCCACGTCCAGGTGGAGATATCCATATGGTAAAGTATGGTAAAAGAGTGTAAAAGTTTATTAAACTTTTTTTGAAAAATAGAAAAAATATTTTCATGGTAGATATTCATTATATACATCTTATATGTAGAATATAAAAAAGTTAGGGTTTTTTAATTTGATGTTAAAATTTTAATTGTTACAATATATTACATTAAAATACATTTATTTTCCTAAAGCTAAAATTAAGGGGAAAAAAAACACCTAAATTAAAAAAAAAAAATGTTTTATTATGTAAGAAAAATTATTACTGAAATTATTTTCTTTAATTTTTAATAAACAAATTAATGATACAACAAACATTTAAAATGAAAATGAAATACGGTTATTCAAATATTTAACACAAAATATATACATGTTGTATTTATAGATTTTTTAACATTAAATTCTATTTATTTAGACTTAACATTAAATTAGTTTATATTTTTTAATAGTTTAAATAATTAAATTTAATATGAGCTCATATGAGGTTTTATTTGAAGCCCCTACTAACTGTATTTGCAACGGGAGGGTGGGGCAGTACCATGAGTGGTGCTTGGCTTACTCCAGCTCAGAGCCAACTATAAAAGTGTAGTTTCCGAACAGCTATGGGCCTAGGGCCTGATTTAGCTCTTGGTGGAGGCAATTTTCCATCACAACCGTGATGGATATCCCGTCCGTCGTATTATAATGGGATCGTTGTACGGCAGGCGGGATATCCATCACGTTTGTGGCGGAGTATTATCCTCCTCCAAGAACTAAATCAGGCCCTTTGGGCCGGATTATGACCTTAGCGGATGGGATAAGCCACCACAAATTTAATGGATATCCCGTCCACCGTATTACAAGTTCCATTTGATCCTGTGGAACTTGTAAGACAGTGAGCGGGATATCCATCACATTTGTGAGGGAGTATCCCATCCGCCAAGGTCGTAATCCGGCCCTTAAGTCTTTTGTGGAAGGTGAATGTTGCACCCTAATTCCATCCCTTGCCCTCTGTAAATCCCTCCTTATGCCTCCCTTAACTATGCACCTTTAGTCGTGAATATTGCTCATTCTCCAGCCACTCACCTCTGTCCCTCCCACATTTACAACTAAACGATATACCTATGTGTGTGGAGATCTGAGACACCTCTGCAAGTAGGTATGTGAATAGCATTTCATTGTATGTTAGTAGAACTACTGCACTACTACTAAGTGCAGTTTGTGATTAGGCTCCCTATATTTTATTGTTTGCAAAAGGTTAGATATCTCACAAGGCTATGAACATCTACCCAAGTGATCACAGATCAGCTCAAACTATATGCACTGCAAACTAATCCTCAGTTTTTTTGTTTGTTTATCAATGGCCAACATAAGTATCTCTTACCTATGGTGAGAGGTGGTGTTCCAAGATGTAGACCCGCTTTTCTAAATTTGCACATGCTTTAGAGTCCCTTGACAGTTTATGCTTTTCTATTAAGATTAGGGCAAATTTATGCTTTCATTTTTAATTTTTAATCTTTCTTTACTGTTTTACAATGCAAACAGTCCAAACCAACAGACCAGTTTGTGAGCCCTTAGTATCATTAAGTGATGATGAACTTACAAAGCATATAAGTGATAAACAACAGCCAAATATGTAGCGATGAAAACAAGAAAAGAATACAGGTTCTGTTGTCATAGTACGCATCTGGAGGTCCTCCCCTATCTGGGCATCCCGCCATCCCCTCCTTAACCAATTCACGCCTCCACCTTGTACATCCCTCACTGTTCGTTCCGACAAACACAGTATTGGTACAGATACATTGTAGATCTTCCCATCAGCAATATGTGTATATATGCTTTTGGGACTCTAGCCATCAGTGCATTCTAACAGTCTGTTCCCTGATATGCTTTCCTTGTTTGGGTCGAGCCATGGGGGCACAAGGAAAGTGAAAAACTTCTTTCCATCAGTAAGTCTCCCCAGTGGAAGTAATGTATAACAATATGTGACAATATTTTTAAAGGGTATATGTGTACCTGTCCACTATCTTAATAGGAATAGAAGTTAAGGATATAGAATTCGTATGAATGGGACCTCCACATCCTCAAACTAGGGGACTTTGTCTTGGACCTTGTATATGCATCTTTCGTATGTGGCCAGTAGGAAAGGTTCTGATGAACACTGATGATGTGCTGGGACAGTCGTCAGGTGCCAGTGTCGGAGTAAGTTGATCTTTGCGACCATCAAGGATGTCAACACCCATTTCCTCCAATGAAAAGTCCAGAACATTGTGTAGGATGGCTAATTTGGATGATGCAGTAAAGTGGGTGGGGCTGGTACTGCGTAACATGCTCCAGATGTTCGTCCAATAGGGAGTCAGTTTCATATAGAACCATAAAATACAGAGGAGGTCAGTAACCAAGTTCTATGCACCTCTAGCAGTTGTCAGTGGGAGCAAGTGGGGCCTTCTCAGTTTGTTCGGGGACCAGTACCAGCCAAGCAGTATTTTAAAATATGAGAACTTTAACCAGGCCTCCCAGGGTTTGGAGGAACAGCCAGGAATGAAACAACCTGTGAGTCATGAATAAGACTCGGAACAACTTTCTTTAGCCTGGTGGCAAGCACTTTGGGTAATATTGTCATATCCATGTTGATTAAGAATATTGCACATTGTATAGTGTCTTTATATCCATTCAGGGTGAGGCTAATGAGAGCTTTGTTGAATTTACTATGCAGTACACTCCTAGTTTGCTTTTTTTTAAACTCTGTAAAATAAAGGCACCAAAATATGTTTAACTTACAGAATTCAGCTGGAAAGCCATCTACCCCCGGGGCCTTTGTTAGGCAGCATAGTTGAAATCCGCTAACTCTTCTTCAATGATCATGCCCACCTGCAACCGCCCGCGTCATCTGATAGGGTGGGTAAGCATATCCCCGCCATGAATGTGCATTTAGATGGCAGTTCAGTAGCGACTTCAGCACTATATGGGTTGCCCAGAAACTAAGCAAAGGTCTCCGCTGTGGCCGCCAGGTGTGCGATCAACCTGTCTCCCTGGTCCCTGACTGCTATGACTGCTTGTTGAGTCTCTCTTTGTTGAAACTGTGCCACCAGTTGCTGCCAGCTCTTTCCCTTTGTTTCTAAAGTCTCCGCTTTAACTGAAGTAGGGCACTATCAGCTTGTAGGGTGAATTGCAAGTTCAGATCGAATGTTGCTTTCTCGAGGCTTCTAAGGAGCTCTGGGTTGGAGTGACTCGTGTGCGGTTGAGTCAGGGTAGCGATGTCTTGCTATTTTTTCCGCGAGGCCTTTTGTCTTATGGCTGAGTCCCTTATCAGGTCCCCTCTACTTTCAGCTTTCCCAACTGCCCAGTGAACCTGGGGCAAGGTAATATTTGTTTATTTTCATCTAGGTCTTGCCAAAGGTGGGTGGTGAGTTTTTGGTTGACTTTCAGAAGCTTGTAGTATGATAGAATTAGAAGTCAACATTTTGTGGCAGGAGCAATGCGTGTTCTAAGCCTACTAATGCGTCATCCGATATAGCAACCTCCACTATCATGCATTCCCTCAGAACGGCCAGGGTACAATGCTTAACAAGACAATGGTCAATTATAGATCATGTGCTGTGTACCCAGGAGAGAAGGTGAATACCTTGGCTGTTAAGTATGGTAGAAGCTGAGGGGGGCGTGGCTTGGCGCCATGGCGGTAGCAGCTTCTTTTTGAGGCTCCCGCCTTTCTCTCCTCACCCCCGGGGCTAATATACTCAATTCGGCTCCAGATTCCGCACAGAGGGAGCGGAATACGTGGTGCCCCCCCCCGGGCTATCGATGTTCGGCTTCTGACCCCCAGAAACCGCCGTTTGGACTCTGATACGAATGGGCTAGATGAAAATCGGAAGAAAGCTTGAGGGGACAAGATGGCGGCGGCCATGCACTCCGGGACCTGGGCGGCCGGGAGAACACCCTTGGGCATCACCTCGGCTGACTGAGAGAAACACGGAGACCTAGACGGAACCATACTGAGCCTGAACGAGTAGAAAGAAGGAAGAAATCGGCTGATGGGCAACGCTGGAGGAGACGGCCCGGCACAGCGGTGTCGTTATAAGAGGAGGTGAGGAGGCCTGGCGCCAAGAGGGGATCGAGGGTGCAGTAATCCGACACAGTAAACTGTGATAAGCTCACCAGGGGGAGATGGCCCGGGGCGCTGTAATCTGGAGACCCGAATAGCGAGAAAGCAACCGAAGGTGAGAAGGGGCCTGACGTAACGAGGCTGAAACCTAGCGAGGCCACTTAAGGGGTGGGAGATCGGCCGGACCAGTGATATGGGGAACCAGAGCAGAGGGACGCCTCCCCAAGCCAGAACATTGTGAAAAGGCCACTAGGAAGACACCGACCTAACAATATCCCAATCAGACTTTTCTAACAGTTAAATCGACTAGCAGTCGAATAAAGAAAGGGACGGTGGCGTAACTTAAAAATACAGCCCGGCCCCACGCATTACCCCTACGTTCCGACAAGTAACACAGATTTTTCGCCAATCCAGCTTAATAATCTAAGACATTTGGCTCAATAAAAGACAGGCCTCCACCCCCCAAGTGCCGGACCCAGGTGGGCCCATCCAGAAATTTTTTGAAAAACAGGTAAACACTATCATTGGCTCTATACTGCCTTTACACTATCAAGTGATCACCAGCAAAAATGCCGCACTACGCCAGAGATGGGCAAACCAAATAGAAGGCGAGAAGCCGATAATACTAGGGATATAACAGACAATGCACCCCCAGAACAGGAGGTTGCGGGGAGATTTTCCTCTGTTGAGGAGTGAGCCACAAAAGAGCCTACTCTGCAAGATGTAATACAGGCTATCGCGGCCTCCAGAAACGCTCTTGAGATGAAAATAGACTCCCTCGCGTCAGACCTTACAGTACTCAGAAACGATCACCGGCGCCTAGCAGAAAGAGTGACCTCGACAGAAAAACTGCTGAATGAACTGGGACCAGAGCTTCAAGACGCTTCCAAGGCAACAGGACAAATGGAGAAACGAATGAAAGACTTGGAACTGAGGGCGGAAGATGCAGAAAACAGATCGAGAAGAAATAACATCAGAATCATGGGACTACCGGAGAAAATTGAAGGAAACAACATGGTTGACTTCCTTGAAAAATGGCTGAAGGAAAATATAGCGAACGAGGGAGTGTCCCAATTTTTTGCAGTGGAAAGAGCACATAGAGTCCCAGCACGTCCTCCTCCGCCGGGCGCTACTGTTAGACCGGTGGTGGCCAAACTATTGCACTATAAAGACAGAGACCATTTACTCACCCAAAGCAGGAAAAAGGGAGACTGCTTACTGGACAACTAAGTGATTCGGATCTTCCCCGATTTTTCGCGAGAAGTATTAAGGCAGAGGGCTTCTTTCAGGGCGGCCAAACAGAGACTCAGAAATCTAGGGGTCCAATACGGGATGCTATTCCCGGCCAAACTCCGAATAATAACCACAACAGGCACACAGTTTTTTTAACTCGGCGGAGGAGGTTTGGAACTGGATGGACAAGCAACATCTCAACGAGAAACGAATTAACCTTGAAAAACACGAACCAAACCTTAAAGGAAAATCTAATAGCAGAAACACTACAAGACGCACCAGCCCATCCCCTCTGGAGATTTTAAATGACCGTCAAAAAGCAGTGGAGGCGGCTGCGTCCCTCAGCTGTTCTGAACAGAGTTCACCTAAGCAAATGCATGGTGACGTAAACCAATCAGACTCGGAACATGAATCAGATTTGTCACTCACGCCTAACCAAAAGGGCCCGGATGTAACCCCAGGGACGTCAGACACCATAATCTGAAGTACATCCTTGAATTACAAACAGAACTCCTGTGAAATATGATGTATGTAAACCTCAGGGACAACTAGGAGTACACTTACGGATTCTAAAACCAAATTAAAAGTCAGCAAGAAGAAACTAACCCACTGACGCCCGATAATCCAAACCCTGGAGCCACTGAATTTTAGTCCTTCTTCCACCCGGAGGCTGAGGAGAGATCGCCCTGCTGAGCTTCGGTTTGCTAACTGAGGCACCCCCCACGTGGTTGGACAGTTAACTTTTTCTTTATTTCACACAAGTTTGGGCGAGAGAGGTTAGACTTCTGTCCTAGGGATGGGGAGTTGGGGAGTTTTTATGTTGGGGAATTTGCTAGGGTTTAACATCGGTCCGAGAATTACCACAGAAAGTGCAAAATGGAGCAGGGAGCAAGGAATTACCAGGGAACCTATCATACTACTAGGCTACCAGGAATCACCCCCCAGTAGAACCACAAAACACTGCCATGGCTACACCAAAATCATATAAGGTCCTTACCTGGAACATCAGGGGTATGAACTCTTTAGTCAAGAGATATAAGATATCTTTTTATTTACAGAGAAGGGATATTCAAATAGCTATGTTACAGGAAACTCACTTAACATAGAAAGAGGGCAAAGCCTTACAAAAAAGATGGAGAGGTCAGGCATTCTATACTACTTATTCAGCATACTCGAGGGGCACTCTGATTTGGATTCGAGCAGGGGTTCCATTTCAGTTGACAGATAGCCAGGTGGACCCAGAGGGGAGATTCGTAGCGATCAAAGGCAGACTGGAAGGGAAGGACATAACACTAATCAATGTATACGCCCCTAACACTGGACAGGGTGACTTCTTCACTCGACTATCCAGTACACTAGCAACATTCCTGCAAGCGCTGGTAATAGTGGGTGGTGATTTTAACTGTGTAAGTGACGTAGGTGCACATAGATCACATCCTCCCCTACCACACTCTCCATTAGTGAAGATAGCTCAACAGTTCACCACATGGCAGGCAAATTGGGGCCTCATCGACACCTGGCGTAAACTAAATCCTAGCGCCAAAGACTACTCCTTTTTCTCTGCCCTCCACGAGCTCCATGTTAGATTAGACTCCTTCTTGTGCTCACCAGACATTCACTTATTTGTATTAAACACAGAATACTTGTCTCGCACAATATCTGACCATAACCCCTAGTTGCTGTCATTAGGATGGGGGTCCCTCACCCCATGCATACCCACATGGAGACTTAGACCCGAATTACTAGAAGACCCCCCCTTCCGAGATGATATCCGACAAGCCATAGAACGCTATTTCGAAGAAAACAACAACTCCACGACTAGCGGACTGATAGAATGGGATGCCTTTAAAGTAGTAATAAGAGGGAGATGCATTGCTGAAACAGTTGGGATACGTAGGACCTTACTAGGAGAGACTGAGAAAGCCGAGGATGTATTAAGAGAAACAGAGAAAAATAGGCCTGGAAACCCTCATTTACAATCCCAAATACAGGAAAACAGATCAAAAGTAACACACTGCGTCGAACGTCTCAGATGCTTCGACCATAAGCAGTATCTCGCAAGAGAGCATGGCGAAAGAGATAAAGCGAGTAAACTGCTTGCCTGGGTAATATCGCAGTCAGAAAAATCCCCCCCTATAATGAGCCTGACCACAGGAGATGGGACCCAAATACACGACCCTAAACAGATTAATGCCCAGTTTCTGGCCTTTTATGAATCACTATACCAAAAAAGATTTAACCTAAGTAGAGACGTAACTGAGCAATACCTATTAACATTAAACTTAAAACCCTGGGAACCAATATCCACCGATACATTAGAAGGAAACATCACACCAGATGAGATCAAAGGGGCTGTGAAAGACCTGGCAAGGGGAAAAACTCCTGGAACTGACGGACTGCCTGCCGAATTTGACAAAACCTTTGTTGAGATACTCGCACCTCGTTTGGAAAAAATGTTTAAATGCGCCAAGGATCAGGGCCTATCGCCTGAAACCACAAGGGAAGCCATTATAGTCCCACTGCTCAAGCCCGGCACGGACCCAACTGGGATGGGGGCATACAGGCCCCTCTACAAGCTGAACCTCGATTATAAGATACTCAGCAAAGTCTTAGCAACTAGACTCCTTCCTCTGATGCCTTCTTTCATCCACCCAGACCAAGCAGGCTTCATTCCAGGCCGTAACACAGCAGGAAACATACGCAGGCTCTTCGCAGTCATGAACGGAATAACCCCCTCGACTGAATCTCCGGGCATATTGGCAGTAGACATTGAAAAAGCCTTTGACAGTCTAGAGTGGGACTTCCTTTATAAAGTTATGGCCCAAATGGGAGTTGGCCCTGATTATATTGCATGGGTGAAACTGCTTTACACTAACCCTGCAGCTAGAGTCCGTACGGGACGTATTATATCATCCAGATACACAGTGGAACGCGGGACGAGACAGGGTTGCCCCCTCTCCCCCCTATTGTTTGCTCTAGCCATGGAACCTCTGGCTGCGGCGGCCAGGGCGGGACAGGGAGGACCTGGAATACTGATCGGAAATGTAAGACATTTCATAGCCTTATATGCAGACGACCTCCTGATATTTTTGGGTGACATGCAGAGGGATCTCCCAGTAGCTCAACTAATGCTGTCCAACTTCGAAAAACATTCAGGCCTAAATGTAAACTGGGACAAAATAGGTCTATTCCCCCTAGTGAAACATCATCAACCCCCACTGACTTTGGGAACGGTTACATGGATACCTGAAGGGCTTCCATATCTAGGAGTAAAAATATACCATGAGACTAGAGACATTTCTGATGGAAATCTGGGCGGCGTATTCCGCTCCATAAAATCCTGCACGACATTCTGGCAAACACTTCCTCTTTCGGTGATGGGTCGCATCGCGATTCTTAAAATGATAGTACTACCTAGACTGTTATACCATTTCGCGGCCCTTCCGATATGGATTCGTAAGTCCTTCTTCAGGGATATGAATTCAGTAGCAAGCTCATTTATATGGGGTAGTGGCAGGAAAAGGGTGGCTTTAATAAAGCTCCAGAGACAGCTGTCAAATGGGGGCCTAGCAACTCCTGACTTTGAGTCATATTACATTGCGGCTCAACTACAGTGGCTGGCGCTTTGGATCTCTAACAGTCTGGTGTTACAACCTAATGCAGAGTCCTCCGTGCCACAGAAAACAAGACTGTTTGAAATACTGCTGGACCCCACAAAAGAAGAAAAGCAGGACAGCCCAGAAGTGAAAATAATAGCTAAATGTTGGAAATCATACTTGCACAAAACTAAAACTAAAACTCCCTACTCAGCGGAACTTCCTCTCAGCGCGCTGCAAGCAATAACTCAGAAAAGGGCTGAACTTGAACTTAGAGACTGGCTGGAGGCCGGGGTTAATACTTTAGGCACATTATTCCAGAACAATAAGTTGAAATCTTTTGAGACCCTTAGAGCACAATATGACATACCGGCGAAACACTTTTTAACTTACGGGACTATAAGGGCTAGCATAGGCAACCACTGGCGAACAAAAAATTCTGAACCATCAGCGCAGGGTATGTGCACGTATCTGGCATCCCCAACTCCCAAGACTAGGGTTATTTCTAATCTATATGCATTGATTAGAACAGATAATAAAGCCCCCCTTCCATACCTGAAACAACAATGGGAAAAAACCTTTAACAGAGATATCTCTGAAACAGAATGGGAACGTACACTACAGAACTTACCTAAAGCATTGCGGAATGCCAGATTTAAACTGATCAATTTCTATGTCTTACATCAAGCCTACCTTACACCCGCCCGTATTAACAAATACTTCAACAAAACCGCAGAGTGCTGTCCAAGATGTAAGACAATAGATGCAGAATTCAACCACATGTTTTGGGAATGCCAGACACTGACATCTTATTGGTCTGAGATTTGCCAAAAATTATCCCAGATACTAGGTAGGACTGTGTCATGTTCAATTGACACCTGCCTCTTGAACACATTTACACATTCTACTAAACATAAAGCCTCAGACAGATTCCTAGACCTAGCTCTAACCCTGGCGAAAAGAGAAATAGCCAGCAACTAGAAAACTGGGGGCCCTAAACTGACAAGCTGGAAAAATGAACTATTTAGGTGGGCTGCTGCTGAAGGCACTCTGCTACAAAAAGAAGCCAGAACCGGGATCAGACCTCCTGAAGTATCAGCTAACTGGGAACTAATAATGGATTCCCTAAAAACCGAACTAACCATACAGCACGCCCCCAACCCTCCATAATAACACCCAAGTTGCCTATACAAATACACCAGAGCATTCAGCCATCAAAAACAAAACATAGCTATCACACAGACAAATTCAGCAGACCCCTACTCATGCAAAATACCCCCAGAGACACAATTAAGTTAAATGAAAGTCTCCAGCTTTCCTATTGCAGAAGTACTATCATTGAACAAGCATTCGGACCGAGGGGTTAGGGTGGGAAGAGGGAGGGGGGGGAGTTGGATTTCGATAATACCAAATAAATAATGTTTATTAAAATCGAATCTCTACCAGTTTAAGCGCGCAAATAAATAAAACTAATGTGAAATACAGAAAGATGGAGAAGAAGAAAATACAATGTAAACTGTTTTGAAATATGTATAAAATCAATAAAATTTGGTTTAAAAAAAAAAAGTATGGTAGAAGCTGGGAGGGGTCCACCAGACCGTGGTCTCTCAAAAGGTCCCCCAATATCGCTCTATCCATGGCATTAGGGTTGTCAAGTGGACCAGAACTGTCTATGTGAGGGTCTCAAGCTAAGTTCCAACCACCCAACACTATTCTGGTGCGTACAAATTCCATTAGCAGTCTCGAGAGACTCAAGAAAAAGGCAGCTTTGTGGACGTTGGGGACGTATATAGAGCCCAGTATTATCGCGGCATCCATAGTCTTCAATTTTGCATAAAAACATATCTACTCATTGGGTCTGACCATGTTTTCTACTGTAATGGGGTTGATAATGTAGTCTGGGAGGAGTTCTCATCTCTGCTGCTAAGGCTGCTACTAACCACTCTGCCGGCCTAGTCTCTCTTAAGCTTATTTGATCAATCCTTCGATAGCTGGGTCTTTTGGAGTAGTACAGGTGTCCACCAATGCTGCTGCTGACGTCTCTGAAGGTATGGAAGGCAGGATGGATCCTGCTTGAGATCCAATTGAATTGATTAACTCTTTTTGAAGTTTTACGACAAACGTTTCAAGATCCTTTTGTAAATATATGGTTATTTTTTAAGAGAAATAAAGTAGCTGGATTGATGGATGTTATGCAACGAAAATGTGGCACCGGTCTTATTGATATCATCTTAGCCTGCTTGCATGCAGATATTCCTTCTGTCTTGTGTGCTTCCTTCGGAGGGGGTCTATGTGACTGCGCGTTGTCAGTCAGCCTGCTTCATGAAAGCTCAGTCTGCCTCAGGTGCGATGAGATGATCTGCTTTTAGCTTTTTTTGAAAGCATCACGGAGCACATTATTTCTAATGGTCTATGCAGTTTCTTGACTTATACACACTTAGAAAACTGCTTATAATTAGATTATGTTTGATCGCTTTGCAGTTATGTAGGCGTATGGCTGCTGTTAATGACAGAGCCTAACTAGATGACTGCTTGCTAAATGTTTTGCTTTTTATTGTTTAGTGTTCTGTTTTATTTGTATAATAATGAAATGTTAATAGTTATCCGAACTGATGTTGCAAATTCCCCAAACCACTGTAGAGGTGTTCAGAAGTGGATCACTTGTGGAAAGCACTTCACACTGTCTTGCTGTCTATTTCAGCATTCCAGGGTACTGCATTGGATCTGTCTATTACCTTAATGTCCTCATCATGGAAAAATGTTGCATATTCCTTTGTCCACCACTTACTTGCTGCAACTCTCTCAATACTTACGTTCTTAGAGTAATGCTGCACATGACTCATCTTACATTTATTAAAACACAACAGTTACCACTGTGTATCAATATAATGTTACAGAAAAAAGTGTCGAACTACCTTACAAAGTTCAGATTATTCGCAATTGTGAACTAGTATTCTACTGACCATCAGTAACAATTGTGCTCATTAACTATGTTTTTTGGGTAACATCCATTTTCACTACAGAGTCAAAGTTGAGAGAGATCCAATTAGAAATTAGAGGCTACAAAGAAACTTATAGCAGAAATTGGCTTATGTAGAACAGGAGAAATGATAACCCCAAGTAGATGGATAACATGGAAAGCAATCAGGCCTAAAATTCGAAAACATGTCAGATCATATCCATTTCCATATTGACAATTAGTACATTCGAAGAATTCCCAATTCACATTATTAAAAACTATCATCCACTAGCTTTCAAACTCTTTGCGCTAAACTCTTCTTTGTATGGGGTTAAGGTGTAAATTCAATTTGAAGAAATATGGGTAGCAAACTTTAGAAGGATGCGGCTGTATAACTCATGGATGGTTTATTGTCCTCCTGCTCTTATCCATAAACGGAACCATACAAAAAAACAACAACTATCCCGCCTGTCGTGATTCAGAGGACTGGATGCTTATGGCAAAGACTTGCCTGGCTCCTCATGGTTTCTGGGAAGCAGCAGATTCCTACATGACTCGATGTCTTGGATTACAGGTGATGTTATGTTCTTTTGTGGTATTATTGAAATGACACTGATGATGCTATACCTGATCAATCTTTAAAATATATCTACTCAATTTAACAAATATATTTTTGTAAAGTAGCATTTTTAGGAAAATCAATATAAAAACAATGCAACCCTCAACAGCAGCACTTAGCCCTTTAGGAAATAATTCCTGATATAAAGACTTATAAAAGTAAAAAGCATTTTGATGTGCAATAGGCAGTAAAGTTAATCATCATTTTAGAAACTCACAAAATTGTATTTCATCCCTTTCACTTTTTCAGCAAACTAACTGATATATGGTAGGTTCCCACTTAGGTAGCAATAATTTTAAAGCAACCAATTGCCAATTATTCTGTAAAGTTCCTTAAAATATTCGAAGGTACTTCTCAATGAGTTATCCAGTTTGAAATTTATTCAAAAGAGGTAAATTACTCCATATTGTACATAATTGACTGGATCATAGGACAGAGTGAACATGCAGCCGACACGTGTTTCGCCCTATGCGGTGCATTCACCAGGGCTTTCTCAAGGCATAATTAGGATACATTTGAGCCTCTAGTGATGACCTGAAAAATTATTGACACAGCAAATATTCCGTATAAAGTTCGAACAACGAGTACAGGGAGATTCAGTCAGACGCGTCCAGCGCCATTATTAGGCTTTTTCATCGATGGGACCAACTTTTTTACTAAGTTCTTAGGGTCAGAACCCAGGGCAGCTTGTTGTAGGGTGGACTACTTGCTTCACTACCTCAGACGGGAAGAAGCACTAATCTGTGATCTTTTTTGGATATCTAACGATGAGGAGATGGGGATGGGTCAGAAACTGGCATTGGAATGGGGGTCTGGAAGTCTGTTCTTATATCGGGTATCTGGAAGTCTGCTTGTGAATCTGGTATCTAAACTTTCTTCATGGATCATAGATCTGGGCTTGCGTCTGGAAGACTGGTCTTGATTGAAGTCTGGTCTTTGATCAGATATCTGCAGGCCTGGTGTTGGATCAGGTATCTGCAAGTATTGTCTTTTATGTGATCCCCTTATTCCTGGTTCTGGATCCCGTCTATGGAAATCTGCTCTTGGTTGAAGTCTTCTCTTTGATCACAGATTTGGAAGTCTGTTCATTGATCAGGAACCTGAACCGTTGGAGATGGACCTCAGGCGTATTGATATTGCTGTCATCCCATCCAGTCGTGCTTTGGCAGTTTTTCCTTTAACTGCCACCTTGAGATGAAACATTAGATATTTTCCAGCCTTACTGTATTAATGTTACCCTAAGAAAATTAACACTGATCTCCCTTTCTTCAGTAATATATAAATTGATTGGACATGTGAAAACACAAAACTTGTTTAAATAATTATCTCTCACACAGTAATTGAGAGTGGAGGTTTTTAAGTAGCAAGATGCAGCCATTTATTTTACAATTTATGGTGACTGTTTCCTTTCTACTAGTGGGCAGTATTAATTTGTTATTCTGCTGCAGCTGACTGCATACTCAATTTGAGTGCAATGATATGTAAAATCACAAATTAAACTGCTTCCAGATTTCTCCCCAACCCACATGTAACTGTTACATCTCACCTTGCACTCCCCAACCATTGCTGATGAGTAATTTATCTTACATAAGGAGGGAACTGAATTTGGTTCCTTGGCATCAGCAGGTAAATTCCTGAGTTTCGAGGTTTCTCAATAAGTTATCCATAGATAATGAAACTTTAAAGGTTTCCAAATTATGCCGGGAAGACATTCTTGCCAGCAGAAGGAAGTGGGCCAGAAATGTTCAGTTTAGGATATGGAATATGGATTCCCTTTTCAAGCAAACAGGTTCGGAGAGAAAAATCTGTAAAAGCAGGTTGTACATTCAATATGGCCTACCTGAGGAAGAAACATTGCAAAAAGCTTCACACTGAAGTCTCTTGGCCAGGAGTTGTCTTTCCCTGTTTGACTTATACCTGGCCCCAGTCTGTGTAATGAGATTTTAAAAGTGAGACTGGGGTGTAACTCAATTTTCTCAAGTGTTAAACGGTATAATGATGTATGGGAGAAAAATGGTTTGTGTGTGTGTCCCCTGAATGTGAATTGTTCCTTCTGTCATGCTGTCAGGGATTGCATTGCTTATAAGCCTGTCCACATTAAGTTTTTAAGACCCTTATTTTTAAAGTATCAAACATATGCGAGGTCAGATGCATCAGGGTTACTGTCTGAAATGCGCCTTATGGAGGCAGAAGTAGCAATTCAATGATTAATGCTTTCTGTCCGGGAGTGCTTTAAAAATGGTTTGGAATACATCTTTTTTTTTACACGTATGTATTTGTGGGTTTAAGATGTTTTACAATGTAACTGTTTTTATTTTGTAGAAGGTTTTACGAACAATTGTTCGAATCAACTTTTTGAAAATCTGTAGACCGTGCAGTGGCAAAAGTCTGAAAAAACTAGGCTCCTACTCTCTTCAAACTGAATGTTCTTACTGTGGCTTTAAGTAAAATCTCCCTCTTGTTGGAACATAGGGCCTCATTACGAAACTGGCGGTCTTGTGACCGCCAGCCTCGCAGTGGCGGTCAGGACGTCGCTGTTGTGGGGGTCCGACCGCCACATGAAGAATTCTGCAATCTCTGCCGGGATTGGTGATACCAACGGGTTTACAGCGGGTGGAGGTCATACTGATTACCACCTCGTCCTCAACCAGCCTTTTCATGGCGGTTTTACCACTGTGAAAAGGCTGGCGGAGAACAGGTGCAGAGGGCCAGAGGGGGCCCCCTGCACTGTCCATGCACTTGACATGGGCAGTACAGGGGCCACCCTGCCCAGCACCGTCGCAAAGTTCACTGTCTCCTGTGCAGATAGTGAACACTGCAAGGGTACTGGTGCACCCTGCAGGCCACAGTACTGCTGCCGGCTCGATTTCGAACTGGAGACAACGCTGCCACCAGTTTCCCACTAGGCTGAAGGGTGGAAACATCAGCCCAGCGGGAAACACATAATAGGTCCGGTGTGGTGGTCGTCACTACAAAAGCAGCCACCCTGTCGGGAGTTTGGCAGACGGATGTTCTCATCTGCCAAACCTATAATTAGGCCCCTAGAGTTTTAGTAGCATAGCCACATACTAATGTTACTGCAGGTGGACCATATGGCCAGATTGTTTCAGCAGGATACAAGAAGTGATGCCGTGTTGGACGCACAAGCTTCAGCTCCCTAGGCCCAATTATGGTTTGGAAATGTTAGTGAAGGATTGTTTCTTAAAATCAGATTCCGTGCATTCCGTCAAAATCCCTAACATCTAGCACAACTGTGTGTTGTTTTGATTTTTAAATTTTAATTCATTTTTAGGGATTTCGCAAGCAGCACACTTACAGAATCCCTCATTTGCACCAATTTACCCACAGTGGTTTCTACTGTAGTACTTCTATTGATGCTTATTTTGAAATGTATGAAAGCATCCTTTTGAACCAAAGAAGAGAGGAGCTTATGCAGGCTGACACATAACACCTTCTGTACATTTCCAAAAGTGAAAAGTTCAAACCTTAACCAACCAGAGGCAAGCATGCTGTAAAGATCTTCAAACATACACACTGCACAACCTGCAGAGAAAATACAAACATGTAAAACTGAAAAACAAGAACATGCAATACATTGTACCAGGTTTCTAAAGTATTGGTTAATAAATCAAGCGATAAGATTATCAACATGACTGGTAGGGAAAATTAGAAAGAGGGCACAAATCAGAAGGATCCTTTTGGTCAACAGATGACTTCTATTGTACGAATACTAGGGGGAATACTACTGTCTAATTGCAATTCTGCAAAAAATTGGTGTGAGACCAACAAGATAATGATAAGATATTGTATGTGAGGAAATAAGATCTTCCAGTTCCTTTTTACGTTGGGCATAGCAGCGCACAAGCGCTGCTTTTCAACCTGTTGTAATCTATTCTGTGGCCTTTAACCACGCCCATCAATTTAATTTGTTCCTGGGACTGCCTTTCAAAAACCCTTGATGTTGTTGATAAATGCTTTACGTTTGTCCCGCCTTGAGTTTGTTTTGTTTGGAGACTACCCCAGTTACATGGATTTTTGCATGATCGGCCATATAACTTAATGTTACTGCACTATTTTTTCTTTTGCCTTGCTGCTTCGCTCCTGGCAGCATGTTGTGTCTTTGTCTTTCTTGGTTTTGGGTGTCTTGCAGTTTCTTTGTGAAGTCTTTTTTTAAATTTGTTTTTGTTTAGCAGTTTTATGTAGCGTAAACTCATTTCTTTTTTTTTTTCCATTTTTTTTTTGTCCTCATATTAATCACCCCTGCTTTGGTTGGGTAGGAAAAGCACTGGCACGGCAGGCGACAGCGTGCCTCCAAGTATATAATCCATACCTCGGATGATCCATCCCTCCTGTTTTGCTAATTGTTACTTTCTAGAACCCGATCATAACCAAAGCAGCACCCTAATAGGGTGGGGGGGAGATCTAATCATTGGAATTTAAGAGTTCAAAAATTCAAAAAAAAATTAAAGGGAAGAGACAAAACAAAAGAACCTATACAGCATAGAATAATATGTTATTGATACACATTTTCCCAATACAACCAAAAGTTATCTTTTCTAGACAGGGGACCCCGTTGTTCCAATGTACAAATTCGATTTACAGCTGTTTGCCAATCCAGCACACGAGGAGGAAGAGGATCAATCCATTTACGACAAATTTCTCGCCTAGCTAGAAGGATTAATATAAACAGCAAATACTCCTGCTGAACTGACAATTTCTGGTAGTTTGTATCCTGTTCCTGAACCCCAAACACCACTATTGCTAGGTTTAAAACTAAATTATCATTAAAGATTACCTTTAAGATACTGCCTATATCCCCCCAGTAATTCAACAACTTAGAGCATTGCCAAAACATATGGATATCATCAGCCTTATCTTCCCCACACCTTGGACACTTCTTCTGAATTTTCCCAATAGCTGTTAATTTGGCCGGAGTCCAGTAAACCCTATGCAGTGTAAACAAGTGATTTTTCTTCAGCCCTGCTGGACTGGTGGTAAGCCACAATATTGAACAAGACTTTTGCCACAATGCTATAACATCTAGAGTTGGAAAAATCGCTCCCCACTTCAACAAGGGAAGGGATGCACTATCCTCTGTTGATTCCAACAAAGCATGGTACCATACTGCAACCTCTTTATTAATGATTTTCTGGTTTAGCTTCCCTTCCCATATGCTCCTCCCTATTTCTCCATCTCGACGAGACTTTACCCAACTAGATATCTGAAGGTACTTGAATCTAGAAACTGTCCCACCAGTACCTTCCTGGAATGCACACCAACTTAACAATTCAACTCCTTCTATTAACTGGCCCCATCTTACCATCCCACTTGCTCTCAAAGGAGTTGATAGTTTGTCTATAAGGCATTCCGGAGTGTCAGGAGAATCCCAAATGGGAGCCGAACTACAAAAATAAGGTATCTCTAACACCCTCCGAAAATACATCCAAACATTGCATGCATGTCTGGGAAGTTTCAAACGAACTTTCTTGAAGTACCTGGGGTGTCCAAATTTATATAAAAAATGGTCTGCTCCTTCTTCAAGGTGTGCCGTTAATGCTCTCCAGACTAAATCGTGCTCTGACTTTTTATTCAATAAGACTCTAATGTTTTTTAATTGGAAAGCCAAATAGTACCTAAAAAGGTCAGGAGACGCGATCCCCCCCACTCTCTTTTTCTACTCATCTTTTTCCAAGCAATCCTTACTCCCTTGGAAGCCCATACAAATGAGGATAAGTCCCCCTGTAGTTTTTTAAACCAGCTCTTCTTGAACTCTAGTGGGATAGTGTTAAATAAAAAAGTAAATTTTGGAAGAATACACATCTTCAAAATGTTGGATCTTCCAATTATCGTAAGAGGAAGAGCGGCCCACGCCTTTAACAGTTTTTTGGTGTCCCTATATGTTATGTCAAAGTTCAATTTAGCTACCTCATTAAGATCAGCTGCTAATCGAATACCCAAGTATCTGATCTCTTGTTTAACTAAGGGGGAAACATACGACAAGTTCCAACACATTATTTCCGTCTTTTCTACGTTTATACTGTACCCGGAATATCTACCAAATAGTTCCATCAAGGCGATGACCCTAGGTAGAGTAGACCTAACCTCACTCGTGTATATCATCAAATCGTCTGCATATAACGCTAGTTTTTTTTCCCAACCCCCAATTCGAAATGGAATAATCTCCTTAGAAGACCGGAGTAAAGTAGCCAGGGGTTCAATGTATAAATTGAAAAGCAAGGGAGATAGGAGGCAACCCTGTCGCGTACCCCGCCAGATCCTAAATTCTTGTGATAATTGGCCATTAACCAGGATTCTCGCTGAGGGGCATCTATACAATTCCCCTATCGCTCTGACGAAGGGGGTTCCCAAGCCCGCTTTTTCCAACACCACCTTCAAAAACAACCAATTAACGCGATCAAAGGCCTTAGCCGCATCAAAAGCCAAAATCGCCAATGGCGCCTTCTCGTGTTCCGCCAAATCTACTGCAGCAAATAACTTGTGAGTTATCTCGTGAAGCTGCCTCCCCTTCATGAAACCCTTTTGGTCCAGATGGATCAGATTGCCGATGACCCTCCCCAATCTCTTAGCTAAGATTCCTGTATAAAGTTTATAGTCCGTGTTCAGCAAGGAAATGGGCCTATAGGAGGAACAAGACGATGAATCCTTACCTGGCTTTAACAATAAACAGATTGTCGCCTCTCTCCAGGAGTTAGGAATATGGGCCCCTTCTATCAACATAGAATTAAATAGCTCTAATAAGAATGGAGTAAGTTCCTCCCCCAAAGCCTTGTATAATTCATTAGGTAGACTATCTGGCCCCGCTGCCTTACCTTTTTTCAACACCTTTAAACCTTCAACCAACTCAGCCTCATTTAGCTTGTCGTTCAATAAGAGCATTTTAGACTCCTCTAAAGCTGGGAGGTGTGCTTTATCTAAAAATTCTCTTACCGACTCTTCCGAGTTGACCAAATTTTCTGAATATATCTCCTGAAAAAAGGATACGAATGCCTCCTCAATCTCTTCTTGCTCCGTGCGGGTCTGATTCGTAAGATCTGATTTGACTGATAAAATGTGCTTTTTGGAAAGGTCCGACTTAACCTTCCACGCTAACAATTTACTGCAACCTTCTCCATATTCAAAGTGTGCATATTGACTACTTTCCCACTTTAACCTACAGCGATTTTCCAAAAAGGCGTCTAAACTAGACCGAACCTTTTCCTCTTGACAAGACAGCTCCTTTAATAAGTCCTTTTTCCCTTCTAACCGCGCATTATATAAAGAGACTTGAAGCGTTTTTAATGACAATTCCATGTTTCCCAGCTTTTCCCTCTCTTCCTGATACTTATTTGATGCTAGGCTGATTAACCTCCCTCTTATATAAGCCTTAAACGCATCCCAAACACACCACAAACTTGCAGTTCCTTGATTCACATGGAAAAATTCTCTAGTGTCTTTTTTTAACGCTTCTACTATTGCGTCGTCTAGAAATAAAGTACGATTAATTGTGCTCCTAGTAGTCCTATTAATGACCCTACTGTCCAAGTGTAGTATTACTGCTGAATGATCTGACAAGTATGCTATATTGTGGGCTACCCTTCTTACCTCTGGGCATAAACTTTTATGAATTAGAAAAAAATCTATTCTGGATCTATGCCCATATTTTTTATTGTGAAATGTATATCTATCTCCTTCACCCCTTCTCCAGTGCCAAACATCTACCAAGCCTAAATCCTGCATCGCTTGTTTCACCAGTGCCCTTGTTTTAGGTGAATTTACTGTACCCCGGGGGGTTGACTTGTCCTGTGCAGGGTCTAGCAATATATTAAAATCCCCACCTAATACCACTGGGTACCTAGCTGAAAGTAGAATATTAAATAGGTCTTGAAATGGCGTTGGGTAGTCAATATTTGGCCCGTAATAACCCGCCACTGTAATCCAGTGACCGCATACACACAGCTCTACCACTACCCACCTCCCTCTGGAGTCAACATGTACTGTTCCTGCCTTGAACCTCATGGATTTCTTAATCAAAACTGCCACACCTTTTATTGTACTGGTTTGAGAAGAACATACGCTAAATGAAACCCAATTCAGCCGTTTAAGCCAGGTCTCCCACTCACTTTGATGAAGGTGAGTTTCCTGCAGGATAATGATCTCCTCCTCAACCAATCGTAAATACTCAAAGATCTTCCTCCTCCTACCAGGCACCCTTAACCCATTCACATTCCAAGAGAGGAATCTCAACCTTACATTGCCATACATGAACATTCGTAGAGAGAAGGAAAAAAAAAGGAGAACCCCGAACCCCCCGACCTATGTAGGCAAGATATGAGGACTTTCTTATTTTTGTCATTTTCAACCCACCAAACCCAGAACAAACCCCAACAACCCGTGCCTCCCACCCCTACACCCAACACCAACATACCCCCAAAACCACCCCCTGCCCCCAGAGGAACCCTCCCTATTTCTACTGGGATAACCATCCTGTTATCCCCACTTCGAACTCCTCGCCGGACGGAACTTTCCACTAGATCTTATTGAGACACCTTAATCTGATCTATAAATGTGCTGACCTCCCCGGGATCTCTCATATTATACATTTTATTCTTCCACATTATACGGAGAGCGGCCGGGAACCTTAGTTGAACTGTAGCCCCAAGTTCACGGAGCTCCCGCATAAAGTTTCCCAGCTCCCACTGCCTGTCTAAAGTTGCCTTAGACACATCTGATCTTATCCTAAGAGACCAATCCCCTTTGGGGAAAGCTCCAACCTTGAGGGCTTCGGACAAGATTCTTTCCTTTATAGAGTATGTGTTGAAATTTATCAAGATCCTCCTGGGGTTTTTCCTTCCTGAATTTTTCCTGAAAGGATCACGATGGACTCTCTGGATATCGTCTTCCAAATTAATCCCTGCTATACTAGGGAGGACCTCCTTAATCAACGTAATCACATAGCCCTTAATATCTTCCCCTTCCAAGCCCTCTGGGACTCCCAGGAGCCTGATATTATTTCTCCTCATGTTATTTTCCAATGTTTCCAATTTGTCCTGCAACAACTTTTCTCCCCGTTTTAATTGTAAAATGTCCTTAGATTGAGCTAAAACTCGCTCCTCATGGGCCTCCACCACCGCCTCTAACTTCCCCAACCGGTCTGTTAACAGGTTGATTTTACTTTCCAAGACTTCACAGGCTTCCCGAATCCTATTTTGATTAGTTCCTGAAATCTCGAATTTTCCCCTAATCTCTTTAGTAAGAGAGATTAACAGAGCCTGTACGTCCAAGTCGTGTGATTTTGGTCCACTAGAGAAATTACCGTCAACTTCCAGTAAGGGTGGTGTCTTAGGAGGGCCCTCTCTCAACGTAGCTGGTTCCTTATCTAATAGTTTTTGAGCTGGGCCAACAGCTGAACCACCTTCAACTAGCTTTAAAACCCCTAGCTCGCCTAAGACCGGTTGAGCGTCTGCCATGGCTTGTGGTGGAGGGATTGTAGTCTGAAAATACCTTGTAATCAACGAATCGCTCCTCCCGTGAAGCTCAATTTGACTTTCCTCCCGGAGGGGTAAAGGGTGATCCACGACTAATGTTGTGTAGTTTGACCCCTCACCGTGGGTTTTATGATCTAAGTCCGCTGTGCCTGTTGTTATAGTCCCAGACAACTGAGTCCGAAGATTAACACTTGCACCACGGGTACCGGGCTTACTTTTCCTGGCAACAATCAAGTCATTGACTTCTGCCCGGGCACCCCTGGGGCGGCGCTTGATTGATGACATACACTGTGAGGCTCCAACACTCTCACACTCCCTTCTTACCCCCCTCCCAATTAAGTTACTTCTTGTGAAGATCTCCGGGGTCTCCGGGAGACTCCCACGAAGAGAGCAACGGGAAGTATAAGATCTCCCACGTCGCACACCTCTCGCCGCTTCTGTCCAAATACTGGAATTTGGTGTCTGCTTCAAGGACACCCCACCACCCCCCCCGTAGCCAGTGACCCCCCCTTCTTGTTCGCCGTTTTCCTTCCTAGTTTTTTCCCGACGAAGTCGGAAAAAAAGACACTATAGGGGGGTAATTAGGATATTAATGAGGCCCGATAAAAGGAGTATTTATCTTTTTGTTTTCTTTCCCCCTCTCTCTTTCCCTGGCCACTGGAAATGCTGGAAAACACAGTACACGTTGTGAGGATTCAAATACCCCCACTCCACAGGGAACCGAGCTGGCCAATGGCCCACCTCTTATCGCAAAGGCCTTTAAACCTGAAGAAATCCCATTGAAGCAACAATTCACGATCTCCAGCACTTCCAAAACAAACCGTGTACCACCACGAATACAAGAATGCTGAATAATCGGCGACCATCTGCGCTTCCAATCCCTTCTGCGCAGTGCGGTGAGCTTACACAAGTTCGTGGGATGTCCAGGAGCCAGAACTTAACACTCCCTGACAAAATGCAGTTGTGGAACGCAATACCAAGAACACGGTATTCCGCTAATCCATAGAGAACTCTTGCACCTACTTATTTTGCAAATGAGCAACACATGTAAGTTTTATACGAGTTTGACTTAGGTGCCCCGTTACTCCTGGAAAGGCAGCACCGGTAGTACAAACTGCCTCAGCCTGCTAAAGCCAGGAGAATAAATGCCCCGGACTCCCCCCAAGCCGCCAAACAAATGATGTCACCGTCTTTGCCGCTCCTCGCTCGCTCCGCCGGCACGGCTCCAGGACTTCCCCAAAGTGCCAAACGGGAGCTCCGGTTTCCAAACGCCGGCTCCCGAACCAAAATGTACAAAGACGCGGGGGGAATCCTCACCCCCGCCAAAATCCCTCCTGACAGTCCGGCCGCAGGGGGCCAGGGGCTCCAAAGTTCAGAATCTAGCAAGCGAAAACCACCGCGGCTCTCCCGAGCACAGACCAGGGGAGATCTGCTCACGTCCAAAATCGCGCGATGCTTGGCGTCTCTCGTCCGTCCGACGGGAGTTCACGGGCAGCGCGTTAGCTGACCGTCATGTTCCTCTCCGTTTCTCCAGAACACATTCATTTCTGATAGCAAGGGGAGATCATGTGATTTGCCCAGAATCACAGAATGTTGAGCTGAGGCCGAGACTCGAACTGTGTTCCTCAGCTCCAAGGTCAGCAGGTCTGGCCCTTACGCCACATCCTCTCCCCTAAGGTTCTGTGTCTGGTGCATGTTGGGGCAGTCTGGGAATAACTTGTATTTTATATAGCGCTTGGTAATACAGGTTCTGCCATTTCATAGTGCTGACAAGCAGGTGCCATTCTTAACAAAATTGTTAGAATTTAGTTGCATCGAGCTTGCAGAGATGAAGAGGTGAAAAAGCGATGTCCGGATTGTAATTTGTGATAATCTCGCTCTCTCGTGACCTTTGCAGTGGGTGCATTAACCCACTGACTTGAGTAGAGAGCTTAACACTAGGCGATAGGAGGTGTTCTTGATATCGGCGACGAGACAAGGCTGTGTTCCCCAGCTCCAAGGTCGGCAGCTCTGGCCCTTACGCCTCATCCTCTCCCCTAGGGTTTGTCTGTCTGGTGCGTGTTGGGGCAGTCTGGGAATAACTTGTTTTTTTAATATAGCGTTTGTTAATACAGGTTCTGCGAATTTCATAGCGCTGCAAAGCAGGTGCCATTCTAAACAAAATTGCTATAATTAATTTGCAGTTCAGCTGCCTCTTCTGTTATTCTCTTTGTATACAGTCAATGTTTTTAAAAGTTAGGCTGGTATTGCTAATGTAGAGGAATAAATCCTTTAAAGGTTTAACACACATAAATATATGGCTGCACTCTTTTTCTTTGCTCCTAACTCTTTCGACCTCCTCATTCCCAGGGTTAAATGCCACGGAGGTGCCTCTTTGTGGCTTGTTTGGTGCTATAAAAATTTAGGTAAACAAGCTAGAAAGGTTGCATCTCCAGGGTATCACAGCCAGTCTGTAAGTCTGTTAGCATAAACACTCCCAAGAAGCCTTGTTGTGTCCTCTCTCCTGCGGCGAAAGGCCTGGGAGCGTGGCTGTGGCACCTGGCATACATCCACTACTCTCCAAACCAAAACACATAGGTAAAAGACATTGTCATTTACAACACCAGAAGCTCTGACTCTCACAAATGTGCTACCTATCACACAGCAAATGCTTGTTAATATTCTTGAGGTTTTTGGGTTGAGGTAGTGGGGGGGGGAACATCAGTAGGAGACTTCAAGGAAATCCTTTAGGAAAAGGAGATACTTCATTGACTAGCATGATGGAGTCAAGCTGAGTAGCCTGTGGCCCTTAGTTTTCAACACATTTGCACACATAGCACAATTACCTGAATCTAGCCAAGAAACTGGAATAAAATACAGATGAGAAGTCCAAGAGGGCAGCAAATATCTTGCCAAATAGTTGTGGTATTTTTTTAAGAATGAGACATAATGGAGATGAGAAGACGAAAGTGTTGAAGGGACTACAGATGGACATGGATGTAGCACATATTGTGGGCCTGTTTTCAGAGATGTCTATGATGTTCTATCCCGTACCTAAATATTAGCCTTTGGACTGCCTAGGTTAGCTGGACTGTCTTCTTAAAATTTCTGTGCGCACCCAGAAACTGGTTACTGCTAAGTGACTCCCTTAGCTATGTGGCTGGGTGCCAATTCTTAACACTTTCAGTGGTTAGACCAGGGACAAAGAAAAAACACAAGCACTGGCAGAGCCAATATGTCTCACCTGCGCAAGAGCTATTGGCTTTGTCAATATGTTTTAGCTATGTTGTACACCAGCGTGGCTGCTGTTCAGCATTGCTAAAAGTTGGTCGTGTAAAGGAAAGTGGCAAAGAGTTGAGTGTCGTGGCATAGAGTGGAGTGTTATTGAGTGGGGAAGAGAGTTGTGAAGTGACAGAGTGTAGTCAATTAGAGTAGCGTTTAGTAGCGTGGAATAGCATGAATTGGTGTAAAGTGTTATGCAGGGAGTGGTGTCCCAGAGAGCAGTAGAGTGTCGTACAGTTTAGGTTCGTAGAGTGAGTGGAGTGTCGTAGAGTGTCATACAGTGGAGTGGAGAAGAGTGGAGTGTCACAGAGTGGAGTACAGTATCAGAATGGAGTGGCATAAAGTGTTGTGGATGGTGCAGAGCACAGTGTAGTGGCGTAGTGCAGTGGTTCCCAACCTTTTGACTTCTGTGGACCCCACTTTATCATTACTGGAACCCAGGGACCCCCACTGAATCATTATTAGAATCCAGGGACCCCCAACACCCTCCCCACTGAGTCATTATTGGAAGGCGGGGATCCCGGCTTAAACATTGTTGATGATTTGAAATGCAAAACAATACACGAAAATACAGAAACAAGTATTCATCAAACACACACAAATAATAACACTTTGTATTTAATTTGCAAACAGATATCAAATATAAAATAATTTAATTTCAACAGGAATGTTGAAGCTTTTCTAAATTCAATTAAAGCCACACATCATTCATACGGTATTCTGTTTGATGCATCTGCATTAATCCCGCAAATCAATCTGAGAATACTAACTTAATTTTTATCCTCAAATTCCTTGACATTGACAGTACTTTTAAAATGTTCAGTTGTACATATAGCCACTTTATTTATCTACACTTGATTAATCTGTTAATACTATTTTATTTTCTAAGCAGTCACGGACCCCTGAGGAGGGGTTGGGAACCACTGGATTAGAGTGTTGTAGATTAGAGTAGAGCAGAGTAGACTGTCATAAAGTGCAGTGACACAGAGGAGTGGAGTAGAGTGGCACACAGTAGAGTAGAGTGTCGTAGAGTGGTATAGAGTGGCGTGGAGTGCAGTGTCAAAGTGGTGTGGAGTGGAGCAGAATAGAGTGGAGTAAGTAGTGTGTCAGAGAATAGAGTGGAGTAAATCGCCATGGAGTGGCACAGAGGGAGTTGTGTATAGAGTCAGAGTGGAGTAGTTTCGTAGCAAGGCACACAGTGAAGTAGAGTGTAGCAGAGTGGAGTACTGTGGAGTAGATTGTTAGAGTGGCGTGGAGTGGCATAGAGTGATGTGGAGTGGCATAGAGAGCAGTAGAGTGTCACAGAACAGAATGGAGTAAAGTTGCATGGAGTGGCACAGAGGGAGCTGTGTATTGAGTCAGAGTGGGGTAGTTTTGTAGAGTGGCACATAGTGAAGTAGAGTGGAGTGGCATAAAGTGGAGTAGAGCATCATAGTGGAGTACAGTTTGATGGAGTAGAACGTCACAGCGGAGTATCATGGAGTGTAGTTTTGGAGGGTGGAGTGACAGAGTGGCCTACAGTGAAGTCATGTAAAATACAGTAGTGCAGAGTAGATTGACACAGAGTGCAGTGGTGTAGAGTGCATTGGTTTTGATCAAAGTGTTGTACAGTGCATTGGCAGCGAAGGCAATGATACAGCAGAGTCGAGTGGAGTGCAGTGGCATAGAGTAGAGCGGAGTGGCGAAGCATTGACTGCAGTGGCGTAGAGTGCAATGGCGTAGAACGGTGTGGCACAGGGTAGAGTGTTGTAGAGTACAGTTAAGTAGAATGTTTCAGAGTACAGTGAAGTGGCGCAGAGTGGAATAGTGCAGGGTAGAGTAGAATGGTGCAGAGTAGAATGCAGTGGTGTAGAGTATAGTGGTGTAGAGTAGATTGCTGTAAAGTGCAGGTAAGTTCAGTGGCGCAGAGTAGAGTGCAGTAGCATATAGTGAAGTGGCATAGAGTGCAGTGTGCATAGTAGAGTGGCTGAGAGTGCAGTCTTGCAGAGTAGAGTGTCGTATAGAGTAGAGTGGCCCAGAGTGGAACATGGTGGGGTAGAGGGCAGTAGCATAGAGTGCAGTGACGTACAGTATCTTCTTTCAGAGTGGAGTGAAGTGGGGTAGAGTGGGTTGGTGCAGAAGAGTGCAGTGGCATGGAGTAGATGCGTAGAGTGCACTGGAAGAGAGTGGAGTGGCACAGAGTACAGTTCATTGGCACAGGGTGCAGTGGTACAGAGTGCAGTGTTGAGGAGTGGAGTGGTCTAGACTGAAGAGGTGTAGAGTGCAGCGGCAAAGAATGCAGTGGCACTTGATAGAGTGGGGGTACAGTGCATTGGTATACAGTAGACAGATGCAGAGTAGAGAGGCGTAAAGTGAAGTGGCATAGAATGCAGTGTCAGTGCAATGGTACACAGTAAATCAGAGAGCTGTAGAGTACATTGGTTTAGAGTGCAGTAGCGTAGAGTGCATGTCCATAGAGACTAGTAGAGCAGCACAGAGAAAAGTGCAGTGGCGCAAAATAGAGTGGCGTTGAGTTCAGTCGCGGAGAGTGCAATGTTGCAGAGTATAGTGTCGTACAGAGCAGTGGTGAAGAGTAAAGCAGCACAGAGTACAGTGGTGTACGGTAGAATGTTACAGAGTAAAGTGGCATAGAGAGCAGTGGTGTAGTGTAGACTAAAGTGGTGTAGTGTTCAATGATGTCGAATTCAATGGAGTAAAGTGCAGGGGCATATAATGTTGATGAGTAGCATATAGTGATGTACCATAGAATGGTGCAGAGTAGATTGGCATAGAGTGCAGTGGCACAGAGTGTATTGGTGTTGAGTAAATTAGTGTAGAGTGCATTGGCATAAAGAGCAGTGGCATAATGTTCAACGGCGTAGAATAGGGTGGCATAGCCGTAGAGTAGAGTGATGCAGAGTGGATTAGCTCAGGGTAGCCTGCAAGACTGCAGTGGCGTAGAGTGGCCTGGCATAGAATGAAATGGAGCAGATTGGAATAAAGTGTAGTAGAGCGCAGTGGCGTACAATAGAGTTTTTCAGAGTAGAGTGAAGTGGCATGGAGTAGATTGTTGTAGACTGTAGTGACAGAGTGCAGTGGTGCAGAGTAGCGTGGGGTCGAGTTCAGTCACGGAGGGTACATGTTGCAGAGTACAGTGATGTAGAGTGCAGGGGTGTAGATTGGAGCAGCGTAGAGTGCAGTGGTGCAGGGTAGATTAGAGTGGCTTGGAGTGGATTGGCGTAGAGTGCAGTGGCATAGAGTGGAGCGATGCAGAGTAGAGTGGTGTAGTGGCGTACAGTGCAGTAAAGTACAATGGTGCAGAGTACAGTGCAGTGGCATAGACTGCAGTGGTGCAGAGTAGAGTGGGGTAGATTTCAGTGGCAGAGAGTGCAGTATTGCAGAGTAGAGGTGCACAGAGAGAAATGGGATTCAGTAGAGTGATGCCAATTAGAGTGTAGTGGGTAGAGTGCTTTGGCATAGAGTGGCCTAGATTAGTGGTGTACAGTGCAGTGGCACAGAGGACAGTGGCACAGGGTAGAGTGGCATATAGTTCAGTGTAGAGAGTGCACTGTTGCAGAGTAGACTGTCATAGAGTAAGGTGGTGTATAGTCGAGTGGCATAGAATGCACTGGCATAGATTAGAGTGGTGCAGAGTACAGTGACATAGAGGGCAGTGGCGTAGAGTACAGCTGTGCAGAGTAGAATAGAGTGGCTGGAGTGCAGTGATATAGAGCACAATGGTGTAATGGTATAGAGTGTTGTAGAGTATAGAGGCATACAGTGCAGTGGTGCAAAGTAGAGTGGCGTTGAGTTCAGTCGCGGAGACTGCAATGTTGCAGAGTACAGTGTCGTAGAGTGCAATAGTGCACAGGAGACTGGCATAGAATTCATTGGTTTTGACTAAAGTTGTGTAGACTGCCGAGGTTAGAGTAGAGTGCAGTGCTGTAGTATAGAGTGGTGCAAAGTAAAGTAGAGTGGTGCAGATTGGAGTGGTGCGGCAGAGAATGCAATGGAGGAGAGTAGTGTGGAGTGGTGCAGAGTGGAGTGGCACAGAGTAGACTGTTTCAGAGTACAGTGAAGTGGCGCAGAGTAGACTACTGCAAGGTAGAGTGGAGTGGTATGGGGCAGAGTGAAGAGGTGCAGGGTAAAGTGCATTGGCATAGAATGCTGTGACAAAGTAGAGTGGCATAGAATGCAGTGGTACAGAGTAGATTAGAGTAGGGAAGAGTGGATTGGCATAAAGTTCACTGGTGTAGAGCGGAGTGGTACAGAGTAGAGAGCACTGGCGTAGAGTGCAGTGGTGGTGGAGTGATTCAGAGTAGAGTGCAGTGGCAAGCAGTGATGCAGAGTAGCGTGGAGGTGGGTAAAGTGAAGTGGGTGTGGCGCTATAGCACACTGACATCACAGACAACACAACTTCAATTAACATGACCACTACATTTGCACAGATATAGAGTTTTGCTAATACAGGGTATGCAGCACACAAACAATAATGTATGGAAGTGTGGTCACCTAGTGTATTGATTTTTTTGACAAGTATTAAAATATCTGTTTCCATCACACTTCAGAAGTTCTGAAAATGTGCTTCATTTGTGCTTTCCTAATTCTGATATATTCTGAAACATCTGCACAGTTCATTTACAGAGACATTTTGTTGTGTGCTACAAAAAAATAACATTATACAGCCTTCCTCCAGCACACCCTCAGGTAGCCGGCATGATTTTCACATAAATGCTCTCACTTTGAAATCAGAAAAAGACAAGTAAACACCAAGCTCCCTGGAAGACAGAGCCTGACATTTGACTGCACAGCAAATGTGAAAGATAAGATCAAGATTTAAAGGCCTATTTACAGAAACTGAACACTGGTGGAAGGATACAGTAAATAAGATGTGGACAACGGGAGGGACCAACTCAAGCTGGACAGCCTAAAACAAATGCAGCAAATAGAAAGCATGCAGATGTGAGTTACAAACCACAAAGCCAATGGTAAGCAACGGACGGAAGCTTTACAAATGTCCCCAAGAAGTTGTCCTCAAACAGGACAGCTGGGCTGTCTGGTAGGCTTCGCCCCAAAAAGAAACGTAGCACAAGAGAAATACTTTGCATTGTGCACAAGCAATGATTCTCTTGTCTACTAAGCTGAGAATTAAACATGACGGGAAGTAATATATTTTCTGGGAGCCTGCAGTATCAAGCATACTCTAGAGGGAATGACACAGAAGTGAAAGAGAGGTTACAAATGAAAGCAGAACAAAGACGTATGAATTACAGGATGAAGTAAAGGGTCAGTTTATGGACAGTGTGCATGGGTTGGTTGTTTATAACTTACATCAGCCATTGTGCAACATAGGGAGACCCGCTGGAGAGAGATGGACTCCTAGAGCTTTAAATTGTTGGAGGGCTCCAGCAGTAACATTAAGCCTTGGGAGGATGGCATAGCAGAGGGCACAAGAGAAGACTGCAGAAGCAGGCAGCATCCGAACAAGCAAGCAGTGATGACCTACTGTTTTCTTCAGGGGTCTAGACCAAGGTGAGCTGAGGATTCAAAGTGGCACAGAGATGCACATTTCTTGGATATGGATGTGACTGGATGTTGCCTCATTAGAGTGGATTTGTATTTATTTAAAACACAAAAGATACTACACAAAAAGTCCACACTGTGACCAGGAATTAGAAGTGCTTGACAGTTTGATGAGGACACATGAAAATTATACTGCTGAGGTGATCAACTAAAATAAAATGGATTTGGTTAACAAACTACCCATATGCGAATATTGTGGCTGCGGAACTCAAAGTGATTTTTACAACTTGAACAATGTACAATAACAGCTATGGTGAAAGGAAAACCATACTCCTTAGTCAAGCCCTTTAAATGCCTGGTGCTCCTCTGACTGGTACCCAGCTGCACGTACTGCTGCATAAATGCATAACTTGTAATTAAGTCTGGACTGAGTGCACTCAGTCAAACGGGTTCAAAGATGAGCTCATGAGTCTTCAATAGGTCCCTAAGCATCCTTGTTCGTAATTCTATCAATTAAAAAACACAACAACACGTTTCGTTCCTTACATCTGTGGAACTTCTTCATGGATAACTTTGTTCCACACTAAGATGTAGTTGAGTAGAACATCGATCTCCACAAAAAAATAATATATTTTATAGTACAATCTCCAATTTTCTAGGCATGACTGCCTGATTACAGAAAGCATAGTTTTGAACGAGTTAACGGATATAAAATACATCTTAATTCCATATTTCCGAGGTGTAAATTGACATTCCAAAGCTCTCTGGAAAAGAGTGACTGGATGCACAACAGTCTAGAATGTATTTGCTACCACAACACACATAATATTAAAATAAACTTTCTTACACCACCAGTTTCACTGTTAAACTACATTCAACAATTCAAAGCGCTATCTTGACATTGAATCCTTAGCTACCTGAACTCAGGATTTGCTTCCAATGTAGTCACAGCTTGCATGCTGTTAAATGTCAATAAATGAATCCAGGACCAAGCAAGACTCTGGCCCTGATGTAATCTTAGCCACACCACCAGGTTATGAGACATTAAGGGAAAACAGGCCAGAACAGAGGAGGGGGGGATGGCGGTAATTTGTCATTTTTAAAGAAGAGCTAAATGGGAGTTTGGACCCTATTAATATTAGCTGAGATATTTGTGAGGGAGTCTAATTCAAGCTCAGGCACAGTAAGGTGGCATGGGCGCAGGGCATTTTAGTATACCGTTCACCAGGACCAAAAAATACATTTTTGGACACTCTCCACAAATCGATTGAACCAGTGTTGGCGGTGGAACAGAGTGGTCTCTTTGGAGACATCAACCTACATCTGGGGGATGAACATTATAAGTCTACATTCCTTTGTAGACTTCATGACATGCTTCGGTTGGAAGCAAGCAGTGGAAGACGTCACTCAGATTGGGGAGCACCTCCTAGATGGTACTGTTTCTAAACAAGGGCATGTTACCATCACAGGATGTATAGCTCTAGATTGTTCAGATCACAGCTTGATCACTTTTGCAGTTGGAGGTGAGAGGGGGAAAGTACACAGTCAGAATTTTCCAAATAATAGTAGGAATTGCAGTAGAATAGAGGAGAACGATTTGATAACAGCCTTAGGTAGGCATAAAGAAAGGCTCCTGGAAGGGCCCGGACCTATGGCAGAGAATTTTTTGCAAGTGGGACCAGATAGAGGTAGAAGAAGTAGCCCCACTCAGGAAAGCAAAAACACTGCTAATAAAAGAGTATCAGTCTCATGGTATACAGATGAGCTTAAGGTGCACCAAAGACTTTGTAGGAGGTTGGAAAGGAGATGGAAATTAGATCCAGGACTGGAGGAAAATGCGAGGCTCAGGGAAGCTATGGGTAAATACAAATTAGCAATTTGAGAAGCGAAAAACAGGTATTACACGCAGAACATTAGGGGCGCGGAAAACGTTCCTAAAGAGCTGTTTAAAGTAATAAGATCCCTTACGGAGCCTCAGATCTCCCAGGAGACTGAGAACTCACAAACATTTTGTGATAAGTTTGCAGAGTTTTTCAGAGATAAAATTCTGAACATTCATGAAGACTTTTCCGGTCTGCCGATACATTCAGGTAAGCAAGTAGTCGGGCCAGAGGATGAAGACGATAAGGGACAGTTTTTGACAATATTTGGCACTCTGTATGCAGACAAAATCAAATCAGGATCACAGGATGACCCCTGTCCACCAAGGGTTCTACATATGGTCCCAGAACCGATTACAGAGGGATTGGAGATTGTGTACAGAGAGGTCTTGAAAACAGGGGTGTTTCCAATAATATAGAAACAGAAAATTGTCAAACTCCTGAAAAAAAGTGAGGGATCCCTGTGATCTGAAAAATATACGGCCTATCTCCCTCCTCCCTGTCCACGCCAAGGTTCTAAAGAAACACATCAATCAAGAGCTGGCAAGTTATATGCTTCCACATGGTTGCCTTGATCCTACACAACATGGGTTTGGGACAAACCATAGCACAGAAATCTGCCTTGGTTGCCACTACAAACATCATCCGTAGGCAAGTAGATCAGGGAGGGGCCACCATTCTAGTGTTGCTGGGTCTATCAGCAGCCTTTGATACCATCTCTCCCCAGCTGACGGTTCAACGTCTGTATCACAAAGGCATGAAGGGATCGACCCTAAAATCCTGATTTTGTTTCTCCACGGAAGATCAACTGTGGTAAGCTGTGGAGACTTTTGATCTCCATTGTGGAGTCCCACAGTATCGTCGCTCAGTCAGACACTATTTAATCTATGCTTGTATGAGGGACGTAAGCTATTGGATGGGGAGCTAAAACTGAGATATTGATTTTTGGGACCAAGATGACAATTGGGAGCAGTAGATGGTGGCCTGAGTCCTGCAGCACTCTGCCTACCCCCATCACAGTGGCAAAGAATTGGGGGGCAATGTCTGACTCCTCCTTACATTTTGACATACAATTCAATAAAATAGTCAAGGCGTGTTTTTGGATGATGAGGATTCGAAAAAAAAAAAAGCCTTGCCATTTATACCACTAGCGCTCAGAGTGATGGTGGTTTTAAGCGTTTCTAATATCAAGAATGGATTATTGCAATGCACTTTCTCTACATATAAACCAAGCCTCACTGAACTAACTACAGTTGATCCAAAATGCAGCTGCCCGGGTGGTACTCAAATTGCCAAGGTATTCATCAGTTCAACAAAGGATGAATTCCACCAATAGTTACTGAAATTGGACTGATTGTTCTAACGTAAGTGTGTGCTGTGGCCCCGTGTGGTTACTCTCTGTACATAGTTTACAATAGGTACAAGGTAGAACAAAACACTCCACAATATGTGTTTATCCTGGAGTTGTACTGCATCCGCGCAAGCACTGCTGTGAGGCCACTGCTCTGCTTTTCTTTGCCGCAGGCTTCGATCAACGCCCACTTGGAGCTGCAAAGGTTGGGTAAAGTGATTTCACAGACAGCAAGCACAGTCAAGACACACAAAGTGAGGTCTGATTAAGATTTCTGGGTCAGCAGGTCTGTCAGCGGGCGGCATTCAGACCCATGTGCCGCAGCCTGGCGGGCGATGCAATGATTTCATGGTGTGCACCAATGTCTTTTAGGAACAACGTCAACACAAAGGAGGAGAGATGGCTTTTGGCATTAAGAGACTTTGCTCAGCAGGATCCGTGGCCCACTGACAACAGGAACTTTTTTACTACAATTTTAGCTGGCCTTGGTATAAACAACTATTTCACTTTCCCATTCTGGGGTTTGGCCCATCAAATGCTTTTCAAAAATCCAACCATTAAACTTTAGGACCTAACTGGAAATTTCCAATTTGTCAAAATAATGGACTGCTGTGCTCCCCCTGAAGTGACAATGAATTCATGCTCTGTTTAACTCTAGTCCCCCCAGGGTCTGACCAGGTTTGGGGGGTGATTTTGAGTACTTAACTAAACACATCTTAAACCTATCTAATATTGTGACATACACCTGTTTTGATACTTTTACCTAGATTAATATCTTCTTTTTATTTACAGTCTTTAAATAACACGCATAAAGCTTCAGGTTGTCTTCATGATACAGCGTAAAGAGGCGGGGTAAGCAGGGTGAGTAAAAGATAAAAAGAGGCAGGATGACTACTATGGTGCTTCATCAGCGGAAGGCGCCTGACTTGGGAGAAGTTTTAGAATTCAGGTGAATGTGCTGTATTTTCTGAATTGTGTTTTTCCTGGATGGTTAGCTAACAGGTTGTTGGTTTGTCATTTGGCCTATAACTTTATTAAAAACTCTTTAGCTCACTTCTTGAATCCAGGGCCTTTCTTCACAACACAAACTGGTGATGAGTTACTTCAGCTGTGCGAGGAACAGCCAACACCTCCAACCCACCAATGAATTTACTGGCTGCTCTTGAGGGTTTAGGTATTTGTTCCAGGATAAGTGGACTGTTCTCATCTTTATGCACAATTGGTGCACAACTATTACATTTAGAAAAACAAACATTGGCAAAGAAAATAGGTTTCACCTTTTTTAAGCCATGTTGTACAGCAGTGTGGCTGCAACACAACAACAGAAGGAGAAGGGGATGGAGGCGGTTCAACACAAACAACCGAGTGAGGGATTACCAACAAGGACAACAGAGAGAGGGTGGGAGGTGCTGTGGGTAAGCAGATGGACGGCAGGTCAGCTGGAGGGACTCAGAACGGGGAGAAGTGCATGAGGGAGACAGCTGAAAAACATGTGTTCTTGTAAGGAACCCAATCAGAACTGACCAGTAGGAAGCAAGCAAAAAAGAGTGACAATGAAGCCAACTACTGGTAAGCAGTGGGCGGTCGCTAAATCCACATTTAGAAAACAAAAGGTCCCGCAAATGCATCACTTAGGAGAGACCTAAAAATGCCTCTTGTGCACAATCAAACGGAACTCACTAGTGATTTGCTTGGTGGACTGCACATGCTCAACTCTACTCTATTCACATGCCGCGTAAGACTAAGCTTAGGAGGCATGTGAACAGCGCATCCTTATGTTTAGAAGGAATTTGTTGCAACCTTGATCTTCCGAACTATGTGGCTTCCTCTGCTGTGAGTTGCCGCGCTGCATGATGTCATCAGGCAAATTACTCCCTAACTAGCACCATAGTATAGGAAAAAAGAGAGAAGTGGAATTATCATTACATTTAATTCAATGCATATGTGTTAAAGGAGCAACACCATCTTCTGTGGAAATTTCAACAAAAAAAACTTCGATTACTTAGTCGAGGACATTATACTTTGTGGCAAGTGCAACATGATGACAACTTGCGAGGTTTGATTTGCGGTACTGGAAATAGTAACTAAACATTCATCGAGGGAATGTCGACAAACCCATTTATACTTATTTATTTTCTGTGTGACAGTTTGTATGAAAAAACTTTGCCTCCATGGGTTTCTGAAGCATAACAGCCATCAGTTTTTGGTTGGTTCTAACTTGTTTATTTGAATAGACACTTTTTCCAAGTTGTTTTCATTTCCTGTGCTTGATAGCAGCTTTAGATCATCATATTAGCTTGTTGTATTAAATTCTCAGGTTTCTTTGGCTGCGGAAAGCATGTCTCAGCCTCCTTTATTTCTGAATTAGGCTGGAGAGCCCATGTTTCAGTGTAAAAAACATTTTGATCCACATGTAATTGCAACTGGTGGGGGAAATCGTCGCCTGTTAGAAGCAAACGGTTCTGCTGCGCAATTCCAGGATTGAACGACACATCATTTACAATAGTATACCATAGGTACCCGTGGAAGGGGGGAATGATGAGGCTAAAGACATCTTGTTGATAAAAATTTTAGAATCAAATGTTGGACCAAGAGCTACTGAGGTAGTAGAGCATCATATGCTTTTTGCAAGACCCCAAAGAAAATTTTAACAAGTGGGGAATTATACAGCTGGTCTTAGAAACACTGCCTGCACCTGTGAGCCTGGGAAGCTTACTGAATCACTGATGCGCGATCAACTGGTGAGATGTACAAGTAACCAGAACAATCAGAAGCAATTATTGTCAAACAACCCTGACCTTAAAGATGTAACAGTGATTGTAGAGGGAATGCAACACACAGCAGAATGGATTGGTGATGTGAGATTAGAGCTGAATGGGGGGGAAGGGGTTGCCAGCGTAAATGTTTTCAAAGAGCGGAAGAGGAACCAAGACTTCAACCTCAACAAGCCAACAACATAGTGCAAGCTCAGTACACATGGATTTAGTAATGACAACCCTGGGCATGCTTCTATCAGTGAAATGTACTACGCTAGGAAAGCGTGATGTTGAATTTCTATGAAAAAGGGATATCAAGCAAGACTGTTAAGTGCTAAATAGTGTAAGCAAAGCATGCAATTGTGCAAGACTGGAGGGAAGTTTGTTTTACAGGTGAAGGATGCCCAAAAAGATATCCGAAGCGTGGTGTGATGCGTCATGCAAAGGATGAGGCTGGTTTGTGGATCTAGGTTCGCCTTATACTCTGATGAGTTAGAAGGAATCCGGGAACACTCTGGTGCACGCACAGGTGAACTGACTGAACCAGATATCAACATCCAGCGGTGTTGCAGGGGTGGAGGAGGTGGTATGGAAAACCTGGAATCCATGTGACTGGAATGACATGAATTCAAAGACAAAAGGAAGGCTTGGAACTTTATCCAGCTAAACATGGTTGATGGACCAGGGGTCTTAGGGATAAGGCTACAACCCAATGTTAGTGTGCAGGTACTCTTAGTATTCAGATCACTGGAGATGGGAAGATGTGGTACCAAAATAACCCAGCATCTTCAGGCTGTTGAAGAAGCTGGCCAATCTCAAGCAGACAGATGAAGTTCAATTCATCTTTAAATGATTTAGGGTGGAATAGAGAAAGGGACAGTTCTAAATCAGTTTGACATCAGCAGAGAGATGAATGTAACGACCAACGCTAGCTTGAAGAGCCTTGGATGCAAACTTTCACAGGTTGTAGGCTGCAAGGAAGCAATGGAAGTGTCTGAGTCCAGAGCCCTCGGCAGCATAATTTAACTATCAGCTATCAAAAACAGGATTTGCAATGCCGCTGGGATGTAAAGCATTTTAAGGGTTTTATTTCTGGACTATACCGTTTGAAAAAGAATTGACCATAATCCTAAAGTTTTGCTTTTTTTAGTGTTCCCAGTTGTCCATGCTAAAGATTGCGAGGTGTAAGAGAGCACAGTTTTCAAGTGTAAAGTGTCCCAGGGTTAAGGAACAGAGCTTACTGATGGCCTATCCCTGCTAACAATTGATTTGGATGATGTAAAAGCATAAGAGGATGAGATTAAAAACAACATTTTGTGGGAGAAGTTAACAATGGAGGGTTTAGAGTAAGAGAAAGTTAAGAAGAGCAATGGAGTTTTCAATAATGTTGATAATCCTTGTGGAGGGTTAGCCAGTGAAGAAATGTCAACCTGGGAAAGAGGGAAAATATTGGACTGTGTTGGGAGAATTTAATATTCTAGAAGGAAACTTAAGATGGGGAGATAGGTTAGTTCTTGCAGAGTGTATTTGTAAAAAAGTTTTTTTTTAAACTGGCACACGAGCGTCAGCTGCTAGGAGCCTTGTCAAGGCAAAGGTGCAAAAGGTTTATTGGTGGGCAAGAATAGATGCCATGGCGGAAATGGTGGTAAAGGACTGTTTACAGTGTGCGTCAGCAGAAAGGTTAAGATAGTGAGTGAAGTCCCTTTGTGCCCTATCTGGTGCTAGAGACTCTTTGGTGAAAGTTTGTGTTGGAAATTAATAGGCTGGTGCTAATGCTATAAGTTAGTGAGCAATTATTTCAGTGGAAGTGGTTTATTGTTCTAAATGGATTTCAGTGAAAGAAGTGAGCAGTGTGGCTATGGGGAGTTTGAGAGAGAAGGGATTCCTAGTTCTTTAGGGACTACAGTTCATGTATTGATGAAAACGTTTTTGAGATGCGATGGTGGGGAACATCAAAGAACAGTATTGCAAATGCTTCAAGTCAACTGGCTGGTTGAAAGTATAAACTGGCTGATCAAATCATGTGTGCACATGGCTCTCAGTGCAAGGGTACCAGAGGCTGAAATGTGGTGGGCTCATTGCTCGGCACCTAATGTTGCGACTGGAGTGTCAACAATTTGTATGCTTGAAACAGAGATTGCTGAGGTCCAAGTTTTCTCTGGTGTATTCAAGACGGGTGACCGTGAAGGATGTTTGGCAAACCCATTAGATGAAAGACAGACTTTGAAGTCACCAGGAGAGTATAATAGAAAATATGTTGAGAGGAAGTGTGTGTGTAGAAGAAGGTATGGAAATGTTATGATATGGTGTGCATTGGAATGTTGTGGTATTGGATAATGGAGATGTGTGGAAAATTACAAGGGTGTGTTGTGTATGGCTGCCAGCTGTACTGCAAGAGTGAACAAGGTAGTTTTGGAAGATCGAGTACCAGCTAGTACTGGAAGGCCACAGAGATATTTAAAAACATTTCTAAGGCTTAATGTAAGTGTGAAGTAGTGAGGTACCTCATTCTCATGCACTTATTCTTTGGCTTGCCATCTGTATTATCCTTGTAATATACCCCTTATTTCTACATACATATTTAATTTTTTCCTGATTTTAATGCATGCATTGCTCTGAGGTGTTTTATTGTTTGGTTATTTCTTTTTTGGTTATCTTGATTGTGTTTGTGGAGTATTACGGCTTGTAACTTTAAGAGTGAGACCCACTCATTAAAAAACACACATCTTCCCTACCTAATTAGTGAAATGATTAATTAAGTACACTTATCATTTATTAGTTACTCTTAACACTGGTCTTAATAGTTACCTAAAAAAATATTTCTGAGAACTGTTGAGAAGGTGAAGAAGAAGAACGTTTGCACAAGCTTGATGGGTAGAGAATTCCAGGAAAGAGAGGGACTGAAGGAAGAGGTCCTCCAACTTTTGGGGTTACATTTCGCCCAGATGGCACTAATGAGCAGCCTCTTAACTCAAGAAAGATGGAGGAATATTTTATTAGTCAAATAAGTAGGGACAAAGCTGTTAATGCGTCAAAAAGGGATACTTCCTATTGTATACAAAATTTTAGCCACAACAGGAAGATATTGCACTGTACATCGTGTTTAGGTGGCATCATCTTCCCAATCGAGTCTTGCTGTAAACCAGACTACAGCGTGCTGTATTCTCTGCATGTGGCAATGCTGAGAAACATAAACTACATCACATAGAGAGTTACAACTGTCAAGACAAGTAATGATCCTATAACCCACCACCAATGCTTAACAAGAGATAGAAGATAATGGAAGAATATGCCTCAAGGTAGAGAGTTGATGGAAGCAACTTCCAACAACCAACAAGAGTTGACATACAAACCCTAGTTGTTTCACTTTTGGTGGAAACTGGCCGCTGCCATGTAAGAGTAAGAGGGGAGTGTAAGGATATCAAGACAAATTAATAATCTGTGCCAAAAATTAGGACGTCCTTTTTGTGTTGCTTATCTGAAAGTTAATTATCTTCCATGAGGACATGTCAGCAGCCTTTGCTAATCGACCACGGCTGTTGTATCTTGACAGAATCCAATCTAGATTTGGATTCTGTCAACATATGACTCCACCCCTACCTAAGAGTCTGTGAAAATGTCAAGTAGAGGTTCAAGATAGATAGATGTCCAACAACGTGCGTGACAGGTCAGACCCCCGTGGAACTCCACAGGATGGAAGCATTTCTGAAGATTTCAAAGGGCAGATAGACCCCCTCTGGGTGCGGTAAGCATTAAAAGGCAGTTCAGTGTGTGACTGTAATGTGTTTCCCTCACTTTATATTTTTAACTTTCACTTACATCCACACAAATGAGGAGAGTCCAATTTTACCTCATTAAATGTCCCCATATTTTCAAAGAGGACTTATAGTAGCACACGGTTCTGCAAAGCAGCCCCACACTACTGATCACAGTGACTATACAAGGAAAATTCCCATCAAAATTTAAAGTATTGTGTCATCATCATCTACATAATCAAGAACTTACAGAAGCACTACACCAACCTGAATCATCAGGTTGCAAAATTCAGAGAAATAAACTCCCTTGCAAACATTTTGGATAGATTGTTCTAAAACAACTTTCCAGCAAAATTTGTTCTATAAAAGGAACAAATTTTGTCTTACTAAAATTCTAAAAATGTATTTTAATACTGCGCTTGGTGCAGAATTCCTCTCATTTCGCCCACTGTCAATTATAGTTGTTTCTATCGTGAGCTCAATTCTTTGGATAGCATACTATTTCAAGTTTTTTTGTCTGAAACTAAACTAAGACAGTTGCACGGAAAACATGTAGTTCAAGAACCTATTGTCCATGAGGTGTTAAATGACAATAGCGCAAATATTTTAATAACTGGTCTGCGGCACATTGAAATTATTTTTCTACTTTTTGGGACGCCCTGGATCTGCACCCAACTCTCAAGTGTTAACTACCTGTCTTGCATAGATAACTACACTACGTACAGCTGTGCGTGAACAGGTGACAAAGGACTTTAAACGTGGTCTCAGTTTTTATGATTCTTTCCTAACTGACAGGACGCGCCAATGAGATTTTTTTTGTACATCCTGTTTTTTTCACATACAATACATTTAAAGGTAAACAATTCTGTGAAACCGGTTTAAATGTAAAACAAAACCAGAAAAGTACACTTCATCAAAACTAGGATAATAAAATGAAGGATTTGGTCAGGATTAAGTTAGAGTCAAGGTAAGGGATGGTCAAAGTTCAGCTTAGGTTCAAAGCTAGATAAGGGCCAGGCTATGTGTTAGAGGTGGTGTCAAAGGTCAGTTTTAGAAAGTGTCAATGGTAGGTTTAGTGTCAAGATAGTTATAGGACATAATAATGGTCTGGGACAAGGTGAAGCTAAGGTTGAGAAAAAAAAGAAGTGTTAGGTAAGGACTTGTAGCAAAGGTCAGGGACAGGGGATCTGCTAGGTTTACAAGTACTTCCCAAAAACATTTTGCAAAGATATTTGCATACACAGTATTGGCAAAAGAATGTGGAAATTTCACTCTATAAATTGAATTATGATTAAATCTATTTCAACACAAACAGTATAAATGAAATATCTAAATTAATGTATGATGTAACAGCTTTTGACTTTTCCTTTGAAATTGTTTCCAATGAAATTGGAATTCTCTAAAACGAAGCAATGAGAAACTAAATAGACTCTTTCTTTGTTTAAATGATACTGACTACGCATTGCACCAATGTATTTTTAAATTAGCTTTGAGCACTAAGCATCCTCACCTAATATTCAGACTCTGCAATTAAATCGTCAGGATTGTAATTACGTCTTGCAAAGGGATAGTAAAGGCGCCATTTATTTATCCTACTGCAAAATAAGTACTGAATTTACAGACTCAATAAAGCAAGTGCTTCAATTAGAGTAATGTTTCTTACGGAAACGTGCTCCAAGACAGAGGAAATCTATTATGAAAGATTGTTTTGAATTTACATAATTCTCCTTTAAAGAACGAGGTACTACTTTTATACTAAAATCTGAATCAAGTACAAGGAACCTATACATACTCCAAGGCAAGCAAGGCACGAGTAAACTTTCAGTTTGGTACTTAGCTTTACAGGTGCAGGACTTCTGCGATCAAAAGTTAGTGATGCCTTCATTAACATCTATTGATGGCCTTGCCACGCCTTTCACTATTAAAGCACCTGCACAGAATATCCTACCAAAAATGCAAGTTTTTTTAACACAAATAAGAGGTTTTCTTTCAAGGTTCTACACCATGTACCTACTGGATTTCAAATATTAGCAAGGCATATTAGGCAAGTCTAAATTTAACTACTGGTGCTTGTATCTTTGAATAAAATAAAACACTTTTTATGGTCTGGTTTGACAGCCCAGCTGTCACTAAACAGTAATGTGAGAATGACCAGGACAGGGGTGTTGGCTCCGCCCCCATGTTGGGAACCAGGATTACATATTTTGATTGTGCAAAAGTTGTGTGCTTCCTCAAAAAAAGTACTTGCCCTCACATAGTTGTGCTCAATTTGTTTATTTATACAACTGCACGGGTCTGAAATATCAGGGACACACACCTACAACATTGCAATACTGTAAAGGTGTGTTAGACAACTAGATAATTTATATATTTTTCCTCTGGCAGTAGCACTGATGGAAGGAGGGCAGTTGTTAACCTACATTAATTATTCTGTCTGGCTTGACAGTGCAACTGTCACCTGACCTTTTAACCTGCACCAAAATTATCCTACAGTTCTTTGTTTCCACACAAATACATGTCGTTCCCATGCTATTTACCATTCAACATTCCTTTAAAGCCAGGCCTACTGGCATTGCCAATGCTTGTTCTTTCATTCGGCATGAATAACCTAGCAGGGTATTGCAGTAGAACCTTTGTTGCACTGAAAGATTAAAAGACATCAAAAGCTATTCTGTTGTGAAGCGTACAAGACTTCAGACACTTTTCTGATACTGGGTATCTAGACCAGTGGTTCCCAACCTGTGGTCCAGGGACCCCTGGGGGTCCACGAAGCCTCATCAGGGGGTCCGTGACTGCTTCCAAAATTAAATAATATTAACATATTAGGTCCCCAGCTTTCAGTAATGACTCAGTGAGGGGTTCCCATATTCCAATTTTGATTAAGTTGGGGTCACCCGGGCTCCAGTAATAATAAGGTTGGGGTCTACAGAGGAGAAAAGGTTGAGAACCACTAATCTAGACTTCTGTTCTTGAGAAGCAATATAGGAAGAGAGGCAAGAGGATGGAAATGATTTCAGGAAGATGTAGGTGTTTAGAGTCTATCTTGAGTTTCTTTACTGCCCGAGAGCTTCTCCTATGTTTGGTCAAGTCAGTACGGCCTTCATTAGGAGAGTTGCACTTTATTAATGTATTTGTGTTTCTTTAAATGAAAAGGGTACTAACAAGAGGATAAGAAAAATTGCCAGATGAATTGTCTACAGCACTGGTCCCTTCCCACATGTCATAAGCAGATCTACTTTTCATGATCCAGAGACTCTGCCATCTGGCCGGGGCTGGTTTCGGAGCGGAGTGTGTCTCGGATCCAAAGGGATCTTGATAGCTCTGATTGTCCACATGGCACAAGGAACAAGATGATCGAATCCCCTGCCCCATCTCGCTGTATGATCCACTTACAATACAGGCACGCATAACCTCATATCCTCTGCAATGATACGGATTAATCTGAGGAGTGGTCCACAGCAGCAAAGTTCCAATGATGAAGCACCTGGCTCTCCATGCCTAGGTGGAGCTCAGACCCACTGGTCATGTATTTCTGGTACTAAATTAAATGAACAAAACAAAACCTTAGTGTGAGCTGCCCACTAAGCTGTTCTGGGTCTGTACGACATGGCTCTGATGTGTAGCTATAAAATAAATAAATGTGGGCTGGCAGGCGAGGTTCAAAGCCACACGCATGTTACAGGGAGCTGCTCCCAAACCCCTCATTTAATTTCAATCATGCTGTGAGCTGGGCATTAAAAAGAGAATGGATTTTTATTTTATTCTGAGTTTTATTACAACTATGTCATATATGCATGGTGAAATGCTGGCACCAGAGGTATCTTCAGGATAAAAAAAAAACAAATGTGGATTTATAGATTCTTCTTTAAATATGTATCTAGTGATGATGTGTTTCTTTCATTGGACAAGTTCACTTCCATAAACATTATTTCCTTTTGCGTTACAATTCATAAAGGTGTACAACACCAACCAGATTCATACATAAGAAAATGCTGCAAACAGTGCACTAAGACCTGATGCAATAAAACAGTTGTTGAGGTATAAACAACTAATCAGATCAAAACCTAAGAATATGACAATGATACAAAATATACATTTCAATATCTTTCAAAGATAAAGCCAATACATATGCAAAGAATAATACATCCAGCTATCAGGATTCCATTGACAGGAAACCGCTAAACACCAAGACACATATAAACAAGTATTACTCAATTATAAAAGCTGCAAGTATAAAAATGCAGAGGTAACCTGTCTGAAATTCACAGAGAACAAGAGAGGCCAAATGAGTCTATGTAGAAGAGAATTAATTAATTCTTGGGCAGGTGAGCACAATGTGCATAGCATCACAAACTGACAGGTTGTCACACACACATACTGGGAGATTTGAACTTTTGTACCAGGCACCGTTCATGAAAATCAAGTGATGAAAATCACCCAACCTAAAATAGGTCAGTACTCGTCGATGGTAACTGGACATCACCAATTGCAAATAAGGTTCAATTCCGGGTACTGACTGGACCATAATGTACTTCCTGACAGACAGCTTGGTTAGGGCAGAGGCCTTGGTCTCCACTGCTGAGGGAGAAAGCCTATTTCAACCAGACCAGATCTTTTTTAATAATGCAGTCCGGGTCTAGAAAAAGCTCCGGTCTTCCAAACTCTTTAAAATTTGTCTTAATATAGCGCTACCATGGGATGTTAGGATATTGTCCAAGCCCGTATGGTCTCTGATAATGTGCCTGTTTAACATTAGCTCTATCGCCCATACCGAAAGTTGAGTAAATGTGGGTGCAACCATATGAGATCTGAGAGATGTTTCATGCCCAACTCCTCATGAACAATCATTGAGGGAGAATCTTGTGCGACACTTAAAAGACCTCTCATAAAGTATTCTCCACAACCTGGAGTGGGGCAGTTGTTGCATACCCCCAGATTTCATACCCAAAACTAGCAGTAGGGAAGCACTTAGCTTTATATATCAAGATACATCTTTACCAGCTTTTACGACAATCGCTCCAATAAATCCTTCAGGCTAAAAATAGCTCTCTTAAGATTGAATGTGTTTCTCTTCATCAACCAGTGCCAATAAATGCCAGAGTCTAATAAAATGTCCAAATAAGAAATATTATCCATTTACTTAGGAGAAATTACAAAATAGCAATGATATCAACTTTGGGTTCAAAGCTTTAAGGAAAAGACTCTAAGTGGAATTCTGGAAAAAACTAATTTAAGGTTTAACTTGTCTAATAATTATAGTCAATTTCCATTCATTTACTAAGACCTAAGATCCAAGGTCAAGCGATCCAGCAACTCCACTTGATACAAGGGAGTTAAACCCTGGTCTGCAGTGAGCTGCAAGACGTATTACATATTAGTCAACAATATAAAAATGCCTTTGCAATGCCCCAAAATCTTCAGGGAAGTTCTGGAAATATACACCTAAACCTCATAAACGTCCTTGTTACACAGAATTTTCCTATAGCACCCTATTACAACTATTTAACAAGGGCATATATGACTTTCACCATGCACAACACTTCCCTCCAGGGCTTGCACGATTTCTATTTTATGCACCCACGGGTGTACACACAGAGGGAGTCATTACGAGGGCTTCAGTGGCAGTTGGACCGCTGACAATGTGGCAGTCCGACTGCCATAATATGACCATGGCAGTAGCGCCACAGACGGACTGCCAGCACCGCCAGATTACGAGTTTTCGTCGGTCAAGCAGCGCTGCCCTGGGGATTACGAATCCTTTCTCCGCCAGCAATTGCACGGCAGTAGCACCCCCATGCAAAGGCTGGCAGAGACAGGGTGCAGGGGGGGCCCCTGCACAGGTCATGCATTTGGCACGGGCAGTGCAGGGTCACCCCTGGCCAGCCCCGTTGCGATGTTTTGCATACAGTGAACATCACGACGGGTGCTGGTGCACCCTACGCCCTACAGCATTGCCTCCGGCTCTATTATGAGCTGGCGTCAATGCTCTAGGCCGTTTCCAGCTGGGCCAGAGGGCGGAAACACCATTTCAACCCTCTGACCCAGTGGGAAACTCCTACTGGAGCCTGTGCGAAGCCAGCACACTGGCTGCAACCTAACCGGCTGGCCTTCGGCAGACGGCCTTTTCCATCCGCCAAAGTCATAACCAACCACAGAGTCTCAATGCTGTACATTACTAAAGCCCATTTTCTAACAGCTTTTTTTATTAAGAGGAATGGGCTTAAATAATCTGAATAACAAAAGTGACATCCTTCGAGAATTAATCAGTGATATCATCAGTTATTTCATTCAACATGTAATGTGTAAAGTGATATGTGAGCTCATAAGCAGTGCATGGCGGAGGCGCAAGTTATAGTTACTTTACAAAACTACAATTGGGAAACTTCAGGGGTTTCAGTTTCTAAACGTTAGTTCTTATCTCATTTCAACGCCTTACTATAACGTCACTTTAAACTTTGTTGTTTTCAGTGAATATATCTATTATATACATACACACACACATTACACAGTGACAGTCACCACTGAGTAGTTACAGTTAGGTCAGACTTTCCATAGGAAAAACCTTTTTTGTTTGCTAATAACTTTGCCGCTCTTCAGCAAATCTTCACAAAACTTCCCAAAAAAAGTTCATCCACCTCAGCTCTTTCCTTATCAGGCTGAAGAGAGTGGTCCTGTAACACAGTTTCCTAATGCGATTTCGGTAAAGAAAATTAGACAACAATACAGAAAAACCAGCCGAACAGAATTGCACCAAATTTGGCAGAAAGCTTTATCTTTACTCAGATTCAGTGTAAATCCGTTCAGTTGTTTTGGAGAAATTAAGGTAAAAAAAATAGAGGTATATTAACAGTTGATCCCTCAGGAGTGCCTTGGGAGTGGGAATTTAAAAAAGAAAGCATTGTAATTGGCTGGGTAGGCTATTTCTCTTATTGGTCATTTAGAAATTACAGGACACGTACTCGGTCCAAGTTTTGTGTAAATGTTTAAAGAATACCATAAGTGGGCAGTGCAAAAGTACCCAGACCACCTTTCTTGTGTGGGTAGGTCCCAAACTGCCCCTCCCACTCTACCTGTCCAACATTAATTGTGATCTCAGAGAACCAGGAAAATGTAAACAAAAAGAAATGTGGGATGGGATCTATATCGAAGAGAATTAAATCTCGGGCAGATGAGCACAATGTGCACAGTATCGTAAACTGAGAGGTTTCTACGTATGCACATTAATGAAAAATACCCAAATTAAAATAGGTTGGGTAGTCGTCGATGGTAATTGGACATCACCAATTGCAAATAAGGTTCAATGCTGTGTAGTGGCTTGACCATAATGTACTGTCAGACAAACAGCCTGGTTAGGGCAGAGGCGTTGCACTCTGCAATAAAGCCTCCTTCAACCAGCGGGGTGTTGGGCATTCAACTTCAAACTAGGCCTAGCCAAAGACTGTGCAAGGTGGGTGGTTGGCTGCCTGTTGGGGAGTGGGTGCAGGGCCAGGTCACAGGCTATTTCGTGTGTGCCACTCCACCGCTAACTTACTTGCTGTAAAAAAAAAATACCCCAGAAATGTGCTTAAAAAACAAAGGTTAACGTGACATTATAATTAGTTATGGGAATAATATCTAACTTTACATTTTAAAAAATTTCAGAAATTTACTAAAACAAACAAAGGTTAAAGTGGCATTTTAGTTAGGTAGAAATGTTTGTTACATATTAACTTTTTAAACAAAAACAAAAAAACAGTATAATCCACTGGTTATAGTTTACTGTACTGTACTTCCACCGTGGGCTGCTTGTGACCTCACAAACTGTACCACTCAGGCCATGCTCAACGGCATAACTGATGATGTCACTGATGACATCTTAAATAACATAACTGGTGACAACACTTGACATGGTGGAGGCATAAATTCTAGTTAGCTCATTAAACTATAACTGGTGAATTTCAGCGTTTACTGGAGTTTAAAATGTTACATTTTAAACTGACATTTTCACCCAACTATAACATCACCTAAACTTTTGTTTTTTTCAGGGAATATATTTATAGATATGTATATTCTTCCATAGCTAAAACTGTTAATCTCTTATGAATTTACAAGCTTGGTGTCTTTATAAATTCGCATGACGGAATGTCATTAAAACGTTGTAATTCTTTTAAGTAGATTTGAAAAGGGTTAAATCATCGAATTCTTTACAAATCTAATTGAAAGAATATGCGTTGTAATACATTTGGCACATTGCATGGTCAAAAATCATGTTAAACATATTCACCAAGCCACCAGTCTGGTTGAATTTCCACTTCCTGATTAAATCTTAGTAGGGCTAAACTAAAAATAGCAACCTGGTAGTCCCCAAACCCCAATAAATATGCTTTATATGTAGGTATTTATATGAAGTTCTTGCTATCCACTGTTTGGTAAGTCCATTTTGGAGATGTGCTACATATGTATATATTTTTGTTGACTTGTCTCAGAAGATTGTGTTCTTGCTGTACCAGGTCCTGTGTTGCCAATTTTAGAAATATTATGAGCCAACACTGAATGATTAAGTCGCTGCTGCTAGGTGTTCCAACATGTCAAGACCAGGTGGTCAGTAATGGAAATTGGCAGCAGAACTATTCAAACAGTAAACTAGTAATTACTCGAACTTGGTCATCCAAAGGAGCAATAAAATCTCAGAAAATGGGATATATATTCAACACAACATATTTAGTGTGTCAAATGTAGCAGTCAAGTACCTGGCAGTGACTGTTACAAAATAAAACATCCAATCTAAGTCAAGCATTAATCTTCAAGACTCTTAATGGTCGTCACATGTTTCGCTTGCATTGGCTGAAATGCTAATGCAGGTCAAAAAGGCATGATCTGCTGATCTTAAATTGAGATGTACGTTGGATCAGCTTTTAAAATGCACCATAGAATGGTGGCACGTCCAAGTTGTTATGAATTAAACCTATCTTTGAGAGTTATGCAAACTACAGTCGTGGTTATATTTCCAACTGTTATCATGTTCCTTTGGAGGAATCCAAATATAAGAAATGTTCAGTTCATCCTTCTATCTTCACTTACAGACATTATAAAAGCCACAAAACGGGCCTGTTGGTAAAAGGTCACCTCAACAAATATACAAGATTTATAAAGGCTTTCCTCTCTAAGAACATAAACCCTACATTGTAGGCTCCACCTCTAACATCTGGGTGGATCACCACAATTTCCTCTAGCCCTCTCCCTGTATTACAGCTAGCATCCTTAACAGGATGCAAGTGCATCCAAATTACCCTGCTTATTTGTAGGCTGCATAATATTCATCAAGCTCTCAATCGCTTAGTGGGCATCGCATGGATTACCAACCACAGATTTCACCCAGCTTTGCTCAGTCCAGATAATTGGCTCCTGAAACTCCTTGCCCCTGCCTCAAAATATTGGGACATCAAAAAAATATATTAGACTGCCACAGAAGGTAGGTAGATACTTTACCCTTAAAGGAACACAAATCTGAAACTCAAAAGTAACCGCGTTCAATTTGGAAATCAAAAAGCTTTTTTTCTAATTCCGTCATTTTGCAGTTTTCTATTGAACGACTAGAGGTTCCTCGACACTAGAGACCGTAATAAGCATTCCTCCAACAGTCATATTTGAGAAGAACAACTAGTTCAAAAGTATCTGAGATTCGCTGAGAGGTTTTAATATATGTAACTTGTATGTATGCAATTCAATTTTGCACTGCTCTCTGGAACAAAATGCAGCGTAATTAAAATGATAATGAGGACAATTAGCAGAAAACAAATCAACAAAAGAGCTCTTGCCAGAGGCAGTCCCATCTGGATAACGGAGCGGAGCGCATAGCCACATTTTAAGGAAAAACCAGCAAGAAATGGAGAGTTTCTGAGGCAGCAGTTTCCAAACTTCTATGGACATAATAGCAGTACAAAGTAATAATTAGGAGAATCCAATTTACTTAAGTGCTAAAAAAAATCCAGCAAGTGTCTCCACAGGGACACATTGCAGAGTTGACTGAACTCACTGATAAGTTAGGGAGACATTTCTGTTCCTGTACTTTTTCTCACAAAAAGCTGAATATTTAGTACTGCTATTGATATTAGACTATCCACTGTGGATATGTGATGTAGGGGGTGTCCTCCCCTTCTCCACACTCTATTAACCTCCAAAAAGTCAAGGTTTAGCCAAGAACCAAGATCAAGTCCCTGAATACATTAAAATGTACATGCTTGAATAAAATTTCTTTGAAAAAAGAGGGGGGTAAGAGAGGAGGATTGGGCGGTCCAGTGTACACCCTCCCAACAACGTACTAATATGATGTGGTACACTGTTCCGAAATTGAAAGAGAAGGAAAGAGAAAGGGTCCTGATAATCAGGAGCAATAGTCCTCACACACCATATTTGGTGTCATGCTTCATTATCGGACAGCTCCTCGTCAGACTGGCGCTGCAATGTCTGACGGGCACCCCCCGAGGGGTTTTGCTTGAATAAAAACCCTATTTAATGCCGCAGACAAGACACTGAAGGGGACAACCCGAATGGGGGTACCACAACCAATCTCAAATCTTAACTGCCTTAATCGCCTCTCGCACCAAGGAGACTAACCTTTGTGGATGGTTCCCAGCACCAACTGTGGATTCCAGGGGGCAGCAGACTCCTTGTGCTGGGTTCTCGACCATGGAATTGTCTATCACTTCAATTAAGGAATAATATTATGTCTGTGCTGAGAATGGGGTTGAGAACTGGAAGGCCTGTGAGGGCCAAGAAGGAAGAACCATTATTTGTGTTCTCAGGCGGTGCATTTAGAGGCTCCGCACCTGAGCATGGCTAAGCATCCCAGCTGCAGGGACCAGCCTGATTTCTCTGTGCTCGAGATCAGCTGGACGGGCGTTACACAAGCGGTCCAGAATACAAGCGTAAAATGGTGAGTAGCAGGATCACGGAAGGCAGTGCTGGGTGAAAGATGCCAAACCTGGTCTTCTTGTTTGCTGTCCAAGGAACCACCATGGTTCCTGAATGAGGGAAAGGTCAAGCCTTATGATATGCTTTTTCCAAGCAGGATCCCAATCCAAGATGAAATAAGGCCTTTTCCCTCTGATGTCAGTTCAGGTTAGAACCATAAATAAGGAGATCATTTTTTAGTGAGGGATACATCGTGCAGTATAATCTTCCCTCATTTTTTTTCTTGCATTCTTTGTCTTCTTGCTGCCTTTGTTGTCCTTGACTTTACTCCTTGCGGCTGGAACTTTCTACTCACTCTACTTCTGGAATTTGGCCTGGCTCTTTTCTCCCTCCTGTTCCTCAGGAGGAGTTTGGTGCCCAGCTGCTCTCTAAGCTTCAGCTCCAGTCAAGAGTCATAGGCCTGCGAAGGAGTTTTATTCCTCTTTGTGCGGTTTTCCTCCTGTTGGGGACCCTCTCAAGGAGACACTGGACCCCTTTCATCATGATACCATTCATCCTATCCTATTCAGGGTGGCAAAGTGACTACTTGAAGAAGCCACCGTTTTGTCAGGGAATCTAGAAGAGGACTTAAGACACTGTTCAAGCGGAAAGCATCAAAAAGCTGCCTTTTCTGGTAATCTTCTAAATTTTCTGCTGGCTTGTCCCTGAACTTACTCATTACTAGATAACATTTGGAAGGTAGAGTGTGTGTTACAAGTAAAAATAAATAAAAACCCATTCAGGTTTAAAAGAGTATGTCAGTGAGAGAGGGACCACTAGTTCCTCCACCATCCTTTGTCCTTAAGGAAACTGGTTTAACTTAACTTATGGTTCTCCATTTTTACTTAAGTATGCACACAAAATACAGGCAGAAAACATTCTATGTCTGTATTTATTTAAAAAAATGGAAAATACATAAATTAAATCTTCTTTAGAGTTTCTCTCTATGCTGTCAAGCATGACCGCCAGGGCACTACCTCCACATGTTGACTGTAATGGGAGTTTTTTTTAACAGGTGCAGATATGCACGTGAGCGGACTGCAATGCTGAATGTTTTCACGTGAGGGTAATCCCTTACTGTGTATAACTAAACAGCACACTAACACCTTACAAGCACCGAAGTGGGAGTGTACATATATCAATTAAACAAAATGCACAAATATACTATTTTTTAAAAATAAAATTACAGATTCAGGAATACAAATAAGATGAGAACAAATAAATGTTGATAAATACATACATAAATTAGGTCCTTTTAGCATTACATGTCATGGTGAAACTGAATGTGGAGAAAGCACTAGAAAACAACCTAAAGTTAAAAGTATTTGCCAATCTGAGGGCAGGACACAGGCAAGTTTGTTGGTCATGATTTATTGAACTGGGGTGGACGGTCAAGCTGTAGTTTTATGGCAGCTTCTCAGTTACTCCCTGCCCTAAATAAGGTTTATTTAGAATATTTTCCAGAAGATTAGGGATAAAACACAAAACATTCCACAGTGCTGGACAAGGCTGCATGCGTGCCACTCAGAGTTACGCACCTTAAAAGGTTATGTGTAGTTACCAACTTGCGCAAAACATTTTTGCACGGTTTTTGGTGCAAATGTGATCTAACCACTCGCCAGGAGACAAAATGTCACTATAGAAATACAAATCACTGAGGGAAAATTGACGTGAACCACTGCCAAGTTGTCTGGCTGAGTACAGTGTATGTGACCTGGTGCCGCAAACCTTTGTCATAGCCTTACGTGTTGCGGCAGGGAGAGCCAATCCTGAGGGGTGGGCACAGGAATGCATGTTTAGAGTTGTTCCTGTTCTTTCTGTACTTCCACAAACAATATGGATCTCTTTCTTCTGTTGCATGAGCCTCTGGCAACTGTCAGCTTTTCATGCCAATTTGCAGACTAGGTGGGAAACACTGCCTTGTAAGTGATATAACAAATTTTCAATTGGATACTACCTAACAAACGAAGTCAATAGGGTTAACCGTGTACGATGGTAACTGCTTTTTAGGGTCGAGACTGCGAGTGCATGCACTAGTGCATGCATCTTGCTTGCAAGACTATGCTGTGCTCAGTACAAAGCTTGGAGACCACCTGTCATTCACCATTTGTTGGTTTGCATGGCACTCTTCTTTACAGCCTCGTAATTCGTCAAGGCATGCCTGGCATAATTTCCGTTCCTCTCTATGGATCCAGCACTAATTAATGCAACTTAATGAGTGCACGTCAGCTGCTCTCGATGTGATCGAGGTACTATCTGTTGCTAGGGACGAGCGCAAAGCGCCCCGTTCCTCTTCTAATCTCTCTTTAGGGGGATTTTAACTACGCCCATGTTACGTCAGTAACTTTCATTGGTTTGTGGGCTTGCCTTTTAAAATCCGCTTGTTTTCATTCGTGAAAGGCATGCAAATGTATGGCTTTTCCGGTGTTTAGCTCTCCTCGAGAGCACCGGTAAACTACTGGAAACATACCAGGCTCCATGTTTTCCGTATGGTTTCTGGACTACTTTTTCTCTTTATTTCGCAGCGCGATCACGCGCTCGCTTTTCTTTTCTCCATTTAATGTGGCAAGAAAAGTCCGGTTAGGAGTTTACAACGCTAATAGTTCTAAGTGTTTTTTACCTCGAGTCCCCCGCAAACAGAAGACAGGTGATGGGCAAAAACGTGCCTACCAGGCACAAAATTGCAAGGTTTTATTTTTTAAAGCTAACTTTCTCTTATTTTGCCAGGTCGTCATTTGTCAGTTTCTTCTCATGTTTGCTTTTGTTTTTGCACCTGGACGTTTTTGTCAAAAGATGACATTTAACTTGTTCAAAATATGCGAGAGGTATTACATTGCAAAGGCTTGTTTGGCACCGGTTGTCTAGTGGGCTATCCTTTGTGGATTTCAGTGGAGCCAGCATTTTCAGCAAACCTGCTGTGATTTTATTGCCTCCATCCAGATGTGATAGCATCGTAGGGTGAACCACCAGTCTGAAGTCATTCAAGGTGACCTCTGACTTATCTGTTCTGCACATGTGAAGCTCGAAGGTACCAGATTTGAACAGCTTTCCAGTGTGTTTTTGAAAGTTGAGATGTGACCTGATGGCAAAACCCAATCATCTAGCTAAAGGCACCTTGAGTGTTTTCAGCTGATTTCATCAACTTTGGACCTAGGGGAAGTGAAGGCCCTTCTCCTGAGTGAAGAACACATTTTTCTTTAGACACCTTTAGCTTTGACATGTCATTGTGAGTTGCAACTGCAGGCTCCTTTTAAGGGTTTAAAGCACTGAGAGAGTTGGATGATCAGATGAAGAGAGAGCGGGTGTTTTAGTGGCGGGAACAGGTTAGGTGCACATGGAGGGCTAAGCTTAGAAAGGTTGCAAAGTGATTGCGATCGAAAGAAGCCAAACTGTGGGACTAGCGTTAGATTGGCTGCTGAGCCTTATTGGGGCCTATGAAACTGGAACGTTAATGGACTGAAATATTATTACTATCACAATATTGTACAGAAGGTGGTGTAGGTGAGCAGCACACATCTTGGATGGTTTGGTGATCCGGATACAGGGAGTGAGGCTGAAGAATTTGTTGAGTGCCGAAGTAACTTTAGATCATTGACTAAGCACAAAGGACTGCGAAGCATAGCAGAAAAAGGGGCTAACTTGGGGGAAGATTAGTAACTGCAAGAGGCAGAGGTGGCAGACGAGACTGTTCCAAATTTCAATTCACTATTGTAAAGAGGTAAAGGTTGTAGGAACACTGGGTGGTTAAAAGAGAAGAAGAAAGGGATGGTTGTGGGAGCAAATGATGGCAGAATGCAGAACATCTCAATCTGTGCTGGGTTTAGTACGAGGAGTCGGTCACCATCCACCCAGAGAGAAAGGCAAAAGACAAATGTCTGAGATGTTGAATTGAGCCTCACTGACATATCCTACGGCAGAAGCAATGATCCTCGGAGAGAGGGGGGTGCTCACAGTAACTAGAAGGCCACAGAGGATGAAGCCCAGTCAGACCCCTACAGAGGGATGTGGGGTGGAAACAGTACTCGCAATGCACCATTAGATAATGCGATTCCTTTGAAGAACTAGAAGGAGGGCCATGCAACATTCAACCTCATTCAATACCCAAAGACATTCAACGTGTACAAAGGTGTGGCGTGGTTGGCTGTGCCAAAGGTAGCAAATTAAAGGATAAATAACAAGCTGTTGTGGTGTGTGGACGTGATCAGAACTGGAGACACGCAAGAAAGAAGACTTGCTGGAAGCTGTAATTGAAACCCAAATTATGTATTCATGTACAAAACAAGTCTTCTTTCAATCCCTTCAACCGTGATCACACTGTTGTACACAGTTATGAACAAATTGTGTTGGGATCCAAAAGGTGCCAAGGCTCAGATCAAGCACTGCACATTCCTGTAATTTATCTGCACTTGCAGTGTTGCTCAAATCCGCCAACCCGGTCGCACCATCAGTACAATGCCTATCTGTAGGAGGCTGGACTGGCTTGTAGTGAGTACCAAGGGGTACTTGCACCTTGCACCAGGCCCAGTTATCCCTTATTAGTGTATAGGGTGTCTAGCAGCTTAGGCTGATAGATAATGGTAGCTTAGCAGAGCAGTTTAGGCTGAACTAGGAGACGTGTGAAGTTACTACAGTACCACTTAGTGTCATATGCACAATATCATAAGAAAACACAATACACAGTTATACTAAAAATAAAGGTACTTTATTTTTATGACAATATGCCAAAGTATCTTAGAGTGTACCCTCAGTGAGAGGATAGGAAATATACACAAGATATATATACACAATAGCAAAAATATGCAGTATAGTCTTAGAAAACAGTGCAAACAATGTATAGTTACAATAGGATGCAATGGGGAAACATAGGGATAGGGGCAACACAAACCATATACCCCAAAAGTGGAATGTGAACCACAAATGGACCCCAAACCTATGTGACCTTGTAGAGGGTCGCTGGGACTATTAGGAAATAGTGAGAGTTAGAAAAATAACCCTCCCCAAGACCCTGAAAAGTGAGTGCAAAGTGCACTAAAGTTCCCCTAAGGACAAAGTAGTCGTGTTAGAGGAATAATGCAGGAAAGACACAAACCAGCAATGCAACAACTGTGGATTTCCAATCTAGGATACCTGTGGAACAAGGGGACCAAGTCCAAAAGTCACAAGCAAGTCGGAGATGGGCAGATGCCCAGGAAATGCCAGCTGCGGGTGCAAAGAAGCTTCTACTGGACAGAAGAAGCTGAGGTTTCTGCAGGAACGAAAAGGGCTAGAGACTTCCCCTTTGGTGGACGGATCCCTCTCGCCTTGGAGAGTCGTGCAGAAGTGTTTTCCCGCCGAAAGAACGCCAACAAGCCTTGCTAGCTGCAAATCGTGCGTTTGGCGTTTTTGGACGCTGCCGGGGCCCAGGAGGGACCAGGAGGTCGCAAATTGGACCTGAAGAGAGAGGGGACGTCGAGCAAGACAAAGAGCCCTCCCTGAAGCAGGTAGCACCCGGAGAAGTGCCAGAAACAGGCACTACGAGGATGCGTGAAACGGTGCTCGCCGAAGATGCACAAAGGAGTCCCACGTCGCCAGAGACCAACTTAGAAAGTCGTGCAATGCAGGTTAGAGTGCCGTGGACCCAGGCTTGGCTATGCACAAAGGATTTCCGCCGGAAGTGCACAGGGGCCGGAGTAGCTGCAAAGTCGCGGTTCCCAGCAATGCAGCCCAGCGAGGTGAGGCAAGGACTTACCTCCACCAAACTTGGGCTGAAGAGTCACTGGACTGTGGGGGTCACTTGGACAGAGTCGCTGGATTCGAGGGACCTCGCTTGTCGTGCTGAGAGGAGACCCAAGGGACCGGTAATGCAGCTTTTTGGTGCCTGCGGTTGCAGGGGGAAGATTCCGTCGACCCACGGGAGATTTCTTCGGAGCTTCTGGTGCAGAGAGGAGGCAGGCTACCCTCACAGCATGCACAAGCAGGAAAACAGTCGAGAAGGCGGCAGGATCAGCGTTACAGAGTTGCAGTAGTCGTCTTTGCTACTATGTTGCAGGTTTGCAGGCTTCCAGCGCGGTCAGCAGTCGATTCCTTATCAGAAGGTGAAGAGAGAGATGCAGAGGAACTCGGCTGAGCTCATGCATTCGTTATCTAAAGTTTCCCCAGAGACAGAGACCCTAAATAGCCAGAAAAGAGGGTTTGGCTACTTAGGAGAGAGGATAGGCTACTAACACCTGAAGGAGCCTATCAGCAGGAGTCTCTGACGTCACCTGGTGGCACTGGCCACTCAGAGCAGTCCAGTGTGCCAGCAGCACCTCTGTTTCCAAGATGGCAGAGGTCTGGAGCACACTGGAGGAGCTCTGGACACCTCCCAGGGGAGGTGCAGGTCAGGGGAGTGGTCACTCCCCTTTCCTTTGTCCAGTTTCGCGCCAGAGCAGGGGCTAAGGGGTCCCTGAACCGGTGTAGACTGGCTTATGCAGAATTGGGCACCTCTGTGCCCAACAAAGCATTTCCAGAGGCTGGGGGAGGCTACTCCTCCCTTGCCTTCACACCATTTTCCAAAGGGAGAGGGTGTCACACCCTCTCTCAGAGGAAGTTCTTTGTTCTGCCATCCTGGGCCAGGCCTGGCTGGACCCCAGGAGGGCAGCTGCCTGCCTGAGGGGTTGGCAGCAGCAGCAGCTGCAGTGAAACCCCAGGAAGGGCAGTTTGGCAGTACCAGGGTCTGTGCTACAGACCACTGGGATCATGGGATTGTGCCAACTATGCCAGGATGGTATAGAGGGGGCAATTCCATGATCATAGACATGTTACATGGCCATATTCGGAGTTACCATGGTGAAGCTACATATAGGTAGTGACCTATATGTAGTGCACGCGTGTAATGGTGTCCCCGCACTCACAAAGTTCAGGGAATTGGCTCTGAACAATGTGGGGGCACCTTGGCTAGTGCCAGGTTACCCTCACACTAAGTAACTTTGCACCTAACCTTTACCAGGTAAAGGTTAGACATATAGGTGACTTATAAGTTACTTAAGTGCAGTGTAAAATGGCTGTGAAATAACGTGGACGTTATTTTACTCAGGCTGCAGTGGCAGGCCTGTGTAAGAATTGTCAGAGCTCCCTATGGGTGGCAAAAGAAATGCTGCAGCCCATAGGGATCTCCTGGAACCCCAATACCCTGGGTACCTCAGTACCATATACTAGGGAATTATAAGGGTGTTCCAGTAAGCCAATGTAAATTGGTAAAAATGGTCACTAGCCTGTTAGTGACAATTTGGAAAGAAATGAGAGAGCATAACCACTGAGGTTCTGGTTAGCAGAGCCTCAGTGAGACAGTTAGGCACCACACAGGGAACATATACATGCACACCTATGAGCACTGGGGCCCTGTGTGACAGGGTCCCAGTGACACATACATATAGGCCACAAACCTATGAGCACTGGGGTCCTGACCAGCAGGATCCCAGTGACACATAACAAACATACTGAAAACATAGTGTTTTCACTATGAGCACTGAGGCCTGGCTATCAGGATCCCAGTGAGACAGTGAAAACAGTGACCAACACCCTGACATACACTCACAAACAGGCCAAAAGTGGGGGTAACAAGGCTAGAAAGAGGCTACCTTCTCACACAACCCCCCCCCAAACGAAGGACAATAAGGCTAACCTTGGCCAGTTGAGACTTTATTGTCTAAGTGGTGATAAGTAGAGAGTAGCTCTGCAATAGACTGGTTACTCCCTTTATCATCCACTATATGGTTACTTCCCTGTGGGGATGTAAACCACCCTGTTTGAAGTTTTTTAGCTAAGCAACAATGTGAAGATGTATTTTCAGAGTTTCTATCAGTAAGTTTTAGTTTAGAGCAGTGGGAATTGTCCACTGAACCTATTTGTAGTGATGGAAATGCCAGACAGGGATGCTGTCTCAATAAAGCCATAGCTGGGCAAAAACTTTGTCCATTTGGCTGGAAGAGAGAACAGGGATGCTGTTTCTCTTGAGTTGGAGCAGGGCAGGGATGCTGTCCTATGAGCTCCACACTAGGGCAGGGATGCTGTCCTAAGTGTTGTGAGGCAGTGCAGGGTTTCTGCACTAAAGTTTCTCTGGGAGGGTTGGAGGGATGCTCCATGTTAACCAAAATGGTGCTCTTTTTGTCACCAATGTTAGTTATCCCACAGAGAGGTACTTCTACATCAGGGAGTCCAGCTTTGCCAGCTGATGATTCCCTTGGAACAGGTGCCACCCCAGGAGAGGTTTCTCCCACCACAGGAATGGTATCCTAAATGGTAGGGTGGTTAGGGGATACTGTGATACCCTTTTTACCTGTTGATGGAGAGGGATCCTGAGTTTTCAGGCCTTCTCTCCTTTGCTTTTTCATTTCAGTAGAAATGAGAGGGAACAATTCCTCAGGGATGCCCAGCATGGCTGCATGGGCATAAAACTCTACATCAGCCCAACCTGAGGCCTCTAGGTCATTACCTAAGAGACAGTCTACAGGTAAGCTAGGTGATACCACCACCTGCTTAGGGCCCGTAACTCCACCCCAACTAAACTGAATTATAGCTAAGGGAAGAAACTTAGTGGAGTTATGGACATCAATAATCTTATACTGTTGTCCAATGATGTGTTGATCAGGGTGCACTAGGTTTTCAGTCACCAAAGTGAAACTGGCACCTGTGTCCCTGTAGGCCAAGGCCTCAACACCATTTATTGAAACTGTCTGCCTGTACTTATCCATTGTAAGGGGACAAGCAGCCAGTGTGGCAAGGCCAGTGCCACTAGGTGTGACAGAAACTGTCTTGGGACTGATTACATCAGTTTCCACTATGGACCCATAAGTGAACCCAACTACACCCTTTGCTTGACTGTTGCCAGCAGTCCCACCACTAGTACCACTACTGCTAGGGGCACTAGAGCTTGATGTATTAGTGGTGGTAGGCTCAGGGGGTTTACCTGGACAGGACTTATCCCCTGGCCTATGGCCTCTGTTTTTACACACAAAGCACCAAGGCTTTTTAATGTGTGCAGGTTGGGAAGAAGAGGAAGAATTTGTTTTATCCCCACCCTCTGAAGAGTGTTTAAGATTTGAAGTGGGATCTTTGGTTTTACCCTTATCCCCATGCTTATCTTGAGATTTTTCACCATCTTTCTTCTTATTGCCATCTTTGTCACCCCCTGTATGAACTTTTCTGTTCACCCTTGTTCTGACCCATTTGTCTGCCTTCTTTCCCAATTCTTGGGGAGAGGTCAGATCAGAGTCTACCAGGTACTGGTGCAACAAATCAGACACACAATTATTAAGTATATGCTCTCTCAGGATTGTGTTATACAGGCTTTCATAATCAGTAACTTTACTGCCATGTAACCACCCCTCCAAGGCCTTCACTGAATGGTCAATGAAATCAACCCAGTCTTGTGAAGACTCCTTTTTGGTCTCTCTGAACTTTATCCTGTACTGTTCAGTGGTTAAGCCATAACCATCCAGGAGTGCATTCTTAAGAACTGTAAAGTTATTGGCATCATTTTCTTTCACAGTAAGGAGCCTATCCCTACCTTTTCCACTAAATGATAGCCATAGGATAGCAGCCCACTGCCTTTGAGGGACATCCTGTACAACACAGGCCCTCTCAAGTGCAGCAAACCACTTGTTAATGTCATCCCCCTCCTTATACGGGGGAACTATCTTGTGCAGATTCCTGGAATCATGCTCTTTTGCAGGATGACTATGGGGAATACTGCTGCTGCCACCATGGGTATCTAAACCCAACTTCTGTCTTTCCTTCTCTAATTCAAAAGACTGTCTATCCAAATCCAGCTGTTGCTTTTTAAGCTTCAGTCTGGTTTGTTCCACCCTCAACTTATTGAGTTCCCTCTCTAACATTCTGTCATCAGGGTTGGTGGGAGGGACATTTCTAGAAACAGAGCTATGATGGGAATGAACAGAAGGAGACCTGTCCCTTACAGAAGCCACCCTAACAGCTTGGTTTACAGAAACATTACTACCAGTATGGTGAGAATAAATGCTTTTGCTATGGTGTGAGACCACACTATTTATATGGTGTGGCTCATCATCATTACCATCTATGCTAGATTGTCTAGTAATGGGCAGGCTAGGAAGTTTCTTTCCTGCATCTTTTCCTGGGGGAGTCCCTGAATCAGATTGAGAACTATTAGGTACTTTTTCAACAGATGAGGCACCTATGGCCTTATCCTGTTCTCTAAGCATGTTAAGTAACAGTTCCAAGGAAGGATTCTTCCCTACACTCAAACCTCTCTCTATACAGAGACTCCTTGCTCTTTTCCAGCTAAGGTTGTCATATGCAAGTTTGGACAGATCAACACTTTGGCCTGTGCCAGACATTTTTAGAGAGAGTTAAAGTGATAGAAAAAGAGAAAAAAGTTTTCAGAACTTTTTGGAAAGACAGAAAAAAACTTTTTAAACTTTTAAGAACTTTTTGAAAGTTTAGAGGTACTTTTCAGCACTTAGAAAAGAGTGAAAAAGAGGAAATGCAAAACTTTTTGGCTATGTGTATATACACTGACCTTGTTTTGTATATTTTTCTCTTATGAAAAGTACAATGACAAGAGTGGTAAGTAGTCTCAAGCACTTATCCCACCACTGCACAAACAATGTAGGAGGCTGGACTGGCTTGTAGTGAGTACCAAGGGGTACTTGCACCTTGCACCAGGCCCAGTTATCCCTTATTAGTGTATAGGGTGTCTAGCAGCTTAGGCTGATAGATAATGGTAGCTTAGCAGAGCAGCTTAGGCTGAACTAGGAGACGTGTGAAGTTACTACAGTACCACTTAGTGTCATATGCACAATATCATAAGAAAACACAATACACAGTTATACTAAAAATAAAGGTACTTTATTTTTATGACAATATGCCAAAGTATCTTAGAGTGTACCCTCAGTGAGAGGATAGGAAATATACACAAGTTATATATACACAATAGCAAAAATATGCAGTATAGTCTTAGAAAACAGTGCAAACAATGTATAGTTACAATAGGATGCAATGGGGAAACATAGGGATAGGGGCAACAAAAACCATATACCCCAAAAGTGGAATGTGAACCACGAATGGACCCCAAACCTATGTGACCTTGTAGAGGGTCGCTGGGACTATTAGGAAATAGTGAGAGTTAGAAAAATAACCCTCCCCAAGACCCTGAAAAGTGAGTGCAAAGTGCACTAAAGTTCCCCTAAGGACAAAGTAGTCGTGTTAGAGGAATAATGCAGGAAAGACACAAACCAGCAATGCAACAACTGTGGATTTCCAATCTAGGATACCTGTGGAACAAGGGGACCAAGTCCAAAAGTCACAAGCAAGTCGGAGATGGGCAGATGCCCAGGAAATGCCAGCTGCGGGTGCAAAGAAGCTTCTACTGGACAGAAGAAGCTGAGGTTTCTGCAGGAACGAAAAGGGCTAGAGACTTCCCCTTTGGTGGACGGATCCCTCTCGCCTTGGAGAGTCGTGCAGAAGTGTTTTCCCGCCGAAAGAACGCCAACAAGCCTTGCTAGCTGCAAATCGTGCGTTTGGCGTTTTTGGACGCTGCCGGGGCCCATGAGGAACCAGGAGGTCGCAAATTGGACCTGAAGAGAGAGGGGACGTCGAGCAAGACAAAGAGCCCTCCCTGAAGCAGGTAGCACCCGGAGAAGTGCCAGAAACAGGCACTACGAGGATGCGTGAAACGGTGCTCGCCGAAGTTGCACAAAGGAGTCCCACGTCGCCAGAGACCAACTTAGAAAGTCGTGCAATGCAGGTTAGAGTGCCGTGGACCCAGGCTTGGCTGTGCACAAAGGATTTCCGCCGGAAGTGCACAGGGGCCGGAGTAGCTGCAAAGTCGCGGTTCCCAGCAATGCAGCCCAGCGAGGTGAGGCAAGGACTTACCTCCACCAAACTTGGGCTGAAGAGTCACTGGACTGTGGGGGTCACTTGGACAGAGTCGCTGGATTCGAGGGACCTCGCTTGTCGTGCTGAGAGGAGACCCAAGGGACCGGTAATGCAGCTTTTTGGTGCCTGCGGTTGCAGGGGGAAGATTCCGTCGACCCACGGGAGATTTCTTCGGAGCTTCTGGTGCAGAGAGGAGGCAGGCTACCCCCACAGCATGCACAAGCAGGAAAACAGTCGAGAAGGCGGCAGGATCAGCGTTACAGAGTTGCAGTAGTCGTCTTTGCTACTATGTTGCAGGTTTGCAGGCTTCCAGCGCGGTCAGCAGTCGATTCCTTATCAGAAGGTGAAGAGAGAGATGCAGAGGAACTCGGCTGAGCTCATGCATTCGTTATCTAAAGTTTCCCCAGAGACAGAGACCCTAAATAGCCAGAAAAGAGGGTTTGGCTACTTAGGAGAGAGGATAGGCTACTAAGACCTGAAGGAGCCTATCAGCAGGAGTCTCTGACGTCACCTGGTGGCACTGGCCACTCAGAGCAGTCCAGTGTGCCAGCAGCACCTCTGTTTCCAAGATGGCAGAGGTCTGGAGCACACTGGAGGAGCTCTGGACACCTCCCAGGGGAGGTGCAGGTCAGGGGAGTGGTCACTCCCCTTTCCTTTGTCCAGTTTCGCGCCAGAGCAGGGGCTAAGGGGTCCCTGAACCGGTGTAGACTGGCTTATGCAGAATTGGGCACCTCTGTGCCCAACAAAGCATTTCCAGAGGCTGGGGGAGGCTACTCCTCCCCTGCCTTCACACCATTTTCCAAAGGGAGAGGGTGTCACACCCTCTCTCAGAGGAAGTTCTTTGTTCTGCCATCCTGGGCCAGGCCTGGCTGGACCCCAGGAGGGCAGCTGCCTGTCTGAGGGGTTGGCAGCAGCTGCAGTGAAACCCCAGGAAGGGCAGTTTGGCAGTACCAGGGTCTGTGCTACAGACCACTGGGATCATGGGATTGTGCCAACTATGCCAGGATGGTATAGAGGGGGCAATTCCATGATCATAGACATGTTACATGGCCATATTCGGAGTTACCATGGTGAAGCTACATATAGGTAGTGACCTATATGTAGTGCACGCGTGTAATGGTGTCCCCGCACTCACAAAGTTCAGGGAATTGGCTCTGAACAATGTGGGGGCACCTTGGCTAGTGCCAGGGTGCCCTCACACTAAGTAACTTTGCACCTAACCTTTACCAGGTAAAGGTTAGACATATAGGTGACTTATAAGTTACTTAAGTGCAGTGTAAAATGGCTGTGAAATAACGTGGACGTTATTTCACTCAGGCTGCAGTGGCAGGCCTGTGTAAGAATTGTCAGAGCTCCCTATGGGTGGCAAAAGAAATGCTGCAGCCCATAGGGATCTCCTGGAACCCCAATACCCTGGGTACCTCAGTACCATATACTAGGGAATTATAAGGGTGTTCCAGTAAGCCAATGTAAATTGGTAAAAATGGTCACTAGCCTGTTAGTGACAATTTGGAAAGAAATGAGAGAGCATAACCACTGAGGTTCTGGTTAGCAGAGCCTCAGTGAGACAGTTAGGCACCACACAGGGAACATATACATGCACACCTATGAGAACTGGGGCCCTGTGTGACAGGGTCCCAGTGACACATACATATAGGCCACAAACCTATGAGCACTGGGGTCCTGACCAGCAGGATCCCAGTGACACATAACAAACATACTGAAAACATAGTGTTTTCACTATGAGCACTGAGGCCTGGCTATCAGGATCCCAGTGAGACAGTGAAAACAGTGACAAACACCCTGACATACACTCACAAACAGGCCAAAAGTGGGGGTAACAAGGCTAGAAAGAGGCTACCTTCTCACACTATCCCTACTAGGAAACAGCATCCAGGCCTTCACCAACACCACTGTTCCAACAGTACCTCATCCCACAAACAGTGTCATCAGCAACCATCAAATGATTCTCAGACCCAGACTGAGAAGCACTGTTTGTGTGTCTACAAAGCAGACCCACACTATGTTACGCTGCAAACAACCGGGATTAAACACAAACCATGATCAATCTATACCACGTGGCAACAATAGAATCCTATGGCGCGTGCAACCACAATCAACCTCTGTGCACACTTGCAATTACACGCTACATGTTGTAAAACAAATACATGCAAACACTTTAAATAACTGCATGGAATCATGTGCGCATACTGTCTACAACCTCAATCAAAGGTACCAAAGACTCAACTGTGCATACCCTTGTGATCAAATACCACCTGTGATCCTACCTTGCATGCAGGCTCTAAGTCTACAATCAAATACTGCTCTCATTCGCTATTCAACTCAGCCCTTATTTCAACAATGCACGCAACCAAGATAAATCACCACATGCTCCTGATCAAACACTACCAATGATTCTATACCTCATACCCCCGATCAAACAATGGTACTTGTTAACTGCTGCCCACACTCACAATAAAATGTTACAAACATTCATTGGAGTAGTCCCATAACAAAGCATTGCACACTGCAAGCCAGGACTCCAAGCTTTGAAAAGCCAAACATAATTTGTTGAGGGATAGGGAGATTGCATATGCTAATCAATCTCCCCTGACATATGAAAGGTATAAAAATAAAAAGGGGAGCTACGCACACGTCTAACTTACAATTCACCGTAAACTGATAAAATCTAGAAGAGTCTTCAACTTACTGTATGTTTGTTCCCACAAACTGGTGTGCTGTATCTGTCCAAAATTCTCTTATTCATACTCGATTTCTCTAGTCTTCATGCACACATCATGACCATGCCTGCAGAAGTTCCAGTGAATCAAGTCAGCAAAATGGCCTATGGTGATCTCTTGTAAAGTACACACCAGTTCTTAAAAGTGATGTGGAATCATTTCAGACCAAGATACAGGGATGATCACGTCCAGGCACGAGAAAGGAAGTTGATGTGCTCCACATGGTAGCACTCTCAACTTCAAGCAAAGTCCTGCGGCCTTATTCTCAGACCTCCGTAGCAAGTCTATGTTTCTTGAGGTGGACCTTTGGGCCGCCAGCCATAAAAAAAATTACTGATCACTTGTATGCCCTCCTCAACCTCTCAATGCAAACGGCTCAGGGCATGATAAGCCCGGCCAAAATAAAACCCATTCAAAGCAATGAATTCTGAAGAGCTCCTGCCATAAGTTTGGAGCCGGACCACTTCCTCAGAGACCTGTCCTCAGATGTCAGGGTGAGTGGCGCATGCCCTGAATGCAAAAGGGGATGCTGAGCTGGTAACCATTTGAGCTGCAGTCTGAGACCCAGCAAGCAAAAGCAGCCTGTGATTAATTGTTACCCAACCTTGCTAATACACACTCCAGCATTCCTGCTGCTGCCATGATGACCATCAGCAGATGCAAACACTCGCACATGTCCATCCCACTTTCAAATGATGCCTGTGATGACATGATAACCCGATGATCAAATGCTGGTCAAGATCAAACGCTGCACACATGTGGGATCTCAAGTTATCCCTAATCAAACACTTCCCGAGCCCATGATTAACAGATGCATGCATATGTAATCAAACATTTCAGACACCTGCAATCCAACGCGGCTTCTCAAAGAGACACTGCACTCCACAGTAAATCAAATGTTGCGTGTGCAAGCGATTGCATGCTGCATGCACCAGGGACACACAGGTGCAAGTATTCCATTTGTAAATACTGCAGTAACTCTTGTTAGAGTGGTGGTGTGTCCAGCAAGAAACACATCCCCATCCCAAGGTGCATGATTCTCTGTTCAAGAGCTGCCACAAGCTCAAAGCTGCGCGTCATCGGACTCTACCTGCAATCAAAGGTCACCTTTTACCAAACATTATCTGCAATGGCTATCAAATGATGCCAGTGTTAGCTGCTGTCCACCTCCATGGAGGTAAAACACCTGTGTCAAATCTGGCAAGCAAGACTACCATCACAAAACCATCTTACTTGGCCACTGTCCTGCTGGGTTTGTATTACTTTCAAAAGTACTTTTCAAGGCAAATTGGCAGAACTAGGCTTAAATAACAGGGTTCTTTTTTAAATGTAAGGGTCTCAACCTAGGGCATTAAATACAGGCGGAAAAATGTTGCTACCCAAGGGAAAGCTTTAGCACCCAAGCATGTGTCTACCAACAGGGTGGTTTATATTCACATATTCAGTTGCTAATCTTGGATCTTCAAGTCATTATGTCACATTTCATTTATAAAGCACGATTAAGTTTCAATTTGCTGTGGAAGAAAAAGACCAGTGGTATGTAAAAGTAAAACTGAAAAGACTGGAAATCAAAATAATGGCAAAGTGGATTCAGGGTAAAATGTATCCTATTAGAACTTGATGCGAATATACATATCTTGAGCATAGCAATCAAATATTGCACAGGGTGTAACAAAGTCCGCCGCTGCCTGGAGATATGGGGAGTTAAAATACCAATTGTACTGCAAAATATAATAATGCAACAAGAAGAATCGAAAAAACAGCTCCTAGGGTATCTAAAAGAGATGAACATGAGCCAAATATCTGTACAAATTAGTCATCTGAAACTTAGCTGCACGTAAACTGATTTAATATTTGCACCAAGTCAGCACATCCGAAGAACGTATCGAGCCTAACAACTGCTGCAACAGGTCAACTTACAAATCTGGCAGTGAATCTAGGTCACATTTACAAAGGTTTCAATTGTGGTGCAAGAAAGAGAAATAAGTGGCTTTAGATTAAAGGTTTTCAAGAAAACTGTGAAATTAACAGCAAACTGCAGCTTTTGTCTAACGGAGTCTAAAGCACTATGGACCAGATGTATCACGCATTTTTGCCGTTGCAAAAATGCATTTTGGTATGTATGAATCTCAATTTGAGATTCGGTAACTTGTTACCGAATCCAAATTGGATTTGCGACTAAATACAAATTCGGTATTGGGAAGGGGCGTGTCAAGGATGTCCCTTCCTAATACCGAATCCCAGCAGTCACATTTACCACCTAGTTCAAGTAGGTGGTAACCTATTTACAAATTCCCTTGGGGTTCCCTTCCCCTTTGTGAATGAATGCAAAAAAAAATTTAAGAGCAGGCACGTGGGACCACTGGCTACTATTAAAAAATGAAAAGAAAACTTTTAATTTTTCTTTTTTAAACGCATCTAGTTTTCCTAAAAGGAAAACGGGCTGCATTAAAAAAAAAAAAAAATGCTTTATTTAAAAGCAATCACAGACATGGTGGACAGCTGAGCCCAGCAGTCCACCATCCCTAAGATTGTAGCCATTAACAATGGGTCGCGAATTGCAACCTACCTCATGAATATTAATGAGGTAGGTCGATTTGCAAGCCGTTGGGAATCGCTAAATGAACTCCTTGAGTTTCATACATTCAAATATCGATTACCTAATTGTGATTCGCAGAAAATCACAATTAGGTAGTCGCTATTAGGAAAAATGATACATCTGGCCCTATATTTCTCAAAACCAAGAAGAGACAATTCTCACAGTCTGAAGACACTAGGCTTGGAAAAGTTGATCGGTCCACACTGAGTTGATAAACACAGAAAGAACAAAAGAAGAAGCAAGCTTCATCATTGACCTTAGTAAGAGCAGCCGGGGAAGTACGTATCGAAGAGAACCTGCAGGCCACCGCTCGGGAACATAGGCTCAGTCCTCTACTCCAGAACAAAGAAGGTCCTCTTTGTCTTGAAGGACCAACAAAATGTCAAATGGACATCTCACAACACCAGCCTACGTCTTGGGCAACTAAACCAACTGCAGCGTATCCCTGTTACAATTTCCAATTACTTCCAGTCGCCGCTTGGAAATATTCTATAATAAACTGTAGTCATTTTATTGAGGTGTATCAGTGACTACTGATTTGAGCTGGTATTTAGCATCAAATGCAAGAAGGTCTTTTGTTTGATCTGTGGTGCTAACGCAGTCCTGTTCCCAAGGCAATGGCCAAAATCCATTGCACCCATCTATAATCAGAGACAGATCCCTCACAAGACACATTTAAGTAGTGAGCCAGGGAATATCCTCAATACGATTAGTTACTGCAGACGGTTTGGTCCTTAAAACTACATATAATGGAACTTTAATGCCTGCTGCGCAGATGCTATGCCTGCAGAAACCGGTTCAGACACGTGGATCAGGAAGCTGAATTTTCATTCAGTCATGAAGTGTCAGCTAGGGCTTATTTAGAGGGAGCGTGAAAACCACATCTATGTGAAAGGTTCAAAGACTATCTCACATCATCATTTAACATGCAAAGACTTTGGATTCTAACCTTTCTTAACTAAGCAAATCTTATACTGTGTGTCGACGATACCACACACGACAACAAACCCATGGAAACAAGAACTCATAGACTGACTTAGACATCCATGTCAGCTTCTACAGTCAGTAAGACCTGCTTCTTTTTGTTTATAGGATTCCTGATTTTGGGGGGGGGGGAGGAGAACGATGATGTATGTTAGAGATGGAACTACCAGTAAGCACTGCATGGCATTAAGAGATCTTTCTGCAATATTAACTGTACTGTATCAAAATTAATAAAGGAATAAACAAAAACAAAAAATGTCGAAAAACAAGTGGAACCAATAGTAGGCCTATGGTGACTGGTGGAAAGATATTACACATTAGCCAATTAAGTAAAAGGGCATCATGCAGTACTTAAACACACAAAATGGTCTAAGAAGGAGAAGCCTCTCCTCCTTAACCTATTTTGTGTGTTTAAGTGTCGCTAATTGGGAGGATGCATAAGGAGGAAACACGTCTCTGCTCTCTTTTTTAGGATCCAGCGCGCGCAAGCGCTCTGGCCCCTGTTGTAATCTCTCTGTGGGATTTTAACCACGCCCATCAGTTTGGTTGGTTCATGGGCTTGCCTTTTAAAGTTTGCTTGATTTCATTAGTGAAAGGCATGCACACGTCATGCCTTTTCAGGGGTTTAGCCCGCCTCGAGCGCACCGGTAAACTACTGAAAACATACGAGGCTCCTTGTTTTCAGCAAGTTTTCCGGACTCATTTATCTTTTCATTTCCTGCACAGCGCGATCTCGCTGGGCAGAAGTCGAGCGCTTTGCATGTCATGGCGACCATCGGCTCGCACATGTGAAACTGTTTTACTTTTCATTATTAGTTTATGTGGCAAGAAAAGTCTGGTTGAGAGTTTACAACGCTCATAGGTCTAACATGAGCAAACACGAGACCTGTTGCATTGCGAATGCTTGTTTGTGTATGCTGTACTGCCACTAAATAAAAATTAGGTCCAGATACATTTATTTCCTACCTCATGGTCCACCCTGAAAATATAAAACAGTCAGGAGTCTGAAAATGGAAAGTGGGCCTGTCTGCCGTTTAATGACTAGGGCTTGAAGGTAAAACAGGATATCCAATTAAAATCAGAAAGATCCCCTATGCACAACAGACCAATACAACAGGGACTTGACTGCGAGGTACACAATACTGCACATTTTACAAACCTGGTCTCTGGTAACCGCGTGTGGGAAGTCAGTCCTACGTGTTAATAGCTTTTTTTGCCCATTGAGGGTCTATCAAGGGAGAAATGAATATCCTGGGGCAAAAGCAACCATGAAGGTTATTGTCAGACATTGCAGACTGTCAGCCGAACACATTGGATCAGCATCACAGCCTCTGATGGAAGAGAGGGGGCGGGATAACACCGTTTTGGGGCACTCTTTCCAATTTTCACTCGTTTCAGTACTGAGTTGCACAACAGCATCTACTTAAAAAGATAAATATTGAACAGCAATGAATCATTGTAAAACCCTGAGCCAAACCAACACATGAAATATATATAATGGATGAGTATTATATTCTGATGCCCCTGGTTAAGAATTTCCTCGATTTTGTGGATTTTTAACCTATTATTGGAGACATTTGAGAATGATGGAGATGTCACGGAGGACAGCAGAAAATTTCTAGGTCTACGTGAACGTCTTCCCTGATAATGGCCAACAATTTTGATTTTTTGTGACACAACTGAGCTAAAATAATTGATCTCACAGGAAGGTTCTGGAGAAAAGCAGAGTGAACAGAGCTTTACATTTTGCTTGCTATGGAAAGCGCAGCACAAGGCGCTGAAGAACTGAGATGCACTCCAACCTCCTGCACCTCCATTCTCATTGGTTGATGGCCTTGATACATGAGAAATGCACTGTGGAACCCCTCACGGAGCCCATTATAAGCGGCCAAGGAATGCTTAACTGGGTGGGCTTCTCGCACCGCCTGGTCCACCAGCTTCTCACACTGTGAAACAGGGGACGGACAAATCCTTCTAGAGCAAGAACCCCATTTTATCTGTGCTACGGGCACTTAAAAAATATATTATGAAATTAAGATGTGCATGAATGGTTTGGCAGAAACATCAATGACCGACTGTCCCATGCCTGGTGAATATGACAAAGCTGGTTTACTGAAAGAAAAGTCTCAGGGGCACACGTGGTGCACACAGCACTTGACAAATACAAACCTTCTGTAGCTAACACATTTTGACAGCATTTCACATACTTTTCATTTAGCAAGACAATGCAATGGTTTACAATACTGTTTTTACAAACGTTTGACACGAAAAGTATGTTTTCATCGGTGAAAGGTGTGAACAGCAACAGTGACTTTTTGGTGGTGGTCATTTTAAAGAACAGCACCACCAGAAACTGACCTGAGACCACTGAACTCATCTAACTCACTCTTTCTTCAAGGCTCTCTGCCCTCTCCCTCACCGCGGGATTAAACCACTCAGGGGTCTGCCCCTATTTTTCAAGCCACATTTATTCTCTTTATTGATTTAACCTAACCGTGCCTGCAGCTTTTTTTGATCTGTTGGCATGCAACAAGAATAAACATCCCCTCCCTTTCCATTTCTGAATATCTTAATTCTGCCTATAGTTTGACCATCCCTCTTTTCATCAGTCATTCTCAGATCTCTTTCTTCATTCTTTGACGGCTCCTACACACCTTTCAGTTTTCTAATCCTCCAGGTGCCCATGCTTTCGCTCCGTCAAGTGATTTAAGATAGAGTGAAATGTTCTTCTTTTCCACTTCGACTTGCTTGCCCTCTCTCTTTTCTACCTTCCTTCGAATTCCACCCCTCAGCCCTCCTACTGCGATCCCCCACTACTCACAACCTGGGGGCCACCTTTGATTCTCCTTCTAAATTCTTTGCTTCCATCTCCATCCTTGCTCCAGAAGATCTCAACTGTGGACTCCAGGCCTCGTCCGTCATTCCCTTCCATTGACTATAGATTTTTTCCTCACAGCCCTTCGTTTTACACCTCAACTACTGCCTCAAACTGTATCTTGACGTCTTTTCTTACTCAACTCCAAATTTTCCAACTTCTATGGCTTGTTTCCTTTACAACCTTCTGTGGAGTGCTTAATCCTCGATTCTTCACCACCACTTATACAACTACCCATCTCTCAAATAATCTTTTCCAAATGTCCTTTTATCAGCTGAAAATGTATTTAAGGTTTCTTCTCCACTACATCTTTCACTCAACCCCCATACCCACCTCTACGCTCTCCTTCCTGCTACACTCCTTCACTACTCCCTTTGCCTTTCTAATTCCAGTTCCTTTCACTTGCATCTTCCTCTCTTTGGGAATTCTGTGCATCTGGACACGTTTCAATTGCACTTTATTCTTTCTGGTAGAAAATTTAAGTATACAAGTTTAACTCTCATTTTCAACTTTGTTTCTTCACTGGTTCCCAACCTATGGTCCGGGGACCCCTGGGGGTCCGCAAAGCCTCCTCAGGGGGTCCACGACTGCTTAGAAAATCAAATAGCATTAACAGATTAGGTCCCCAGCTTTCAGTACTGAGTCAGTGGGGGGATCCCGGGACTCCAATAAAAATTCAGTGGGTTCCCCGGGTTCCAGTAATGAGAAAGTGGGGGTCCACAATAGGTTGGGAACCACTGTTCTAGCTCACCCACTGCCACACTCTTGTTAAGGTAAGGAAGGCCCTCTGTCTTCCCTCAAGCAAGGCAAGAGTGTCTTAAAAGGAATGAAGTACATACAAACATGAAACATGTTGAACAAGCTACATGGCAGCCACGACTTCCAATGACATCAGCCAATGTTCGAAGGAGTGACATGGAATTTAAAGGTTTGTGAAAACCAGGCCAACACCGCTGGCCTACCAGATGTTCCCTTGACAAACGTTATAAAATGAAATTTCAATCATGAAGAGTTTGTAATCAGTCAGACTCACATCCTACGGCCATTATTGCATTTTGTGTAGCTGCAACATGAATGCGACAACAGACCTATCGATCTGGTGCCCGGACCCAAGTTTTATCACTTTGTGGGAGTCCGAACCCTTACTCCTACGCTTCTCTTGGCAGATTATGGCCCACAAACATTTTGTTCAGATACAGCTGAAGGCCAAATATCACCAGCAAGCAAGCCAGTGGCCAGAACACCAATTTGAAGAGATCACGTAGGCAATCCAAATGAGAAAAAAACTTGCACGATGCACGAATTTATCTAGATCACCTTTCTGAACAGTTATATGTGGTATCCAGTGGGGCTAGTTTTGATGATAAAATCATGGAAATAACACAAAGGACCTGACTTCGAGTGCGGCAGGCGGAGTATATTCCATCGGCATGGTGAACTTCTATATGACCGACATGTCGAGGGAACTCCGCTCGCTGTAGTCAGAGATGTCCGTTGATCCAGCGGACATATTACATAGAAAATGTGCAGTCCGGCTGCATTAACATAACGGGGCGGGACAGCACACTTTTAATTATTTTTTTATTTTCAAAAAGAAAATCCCAAAGCAGATTTTTTTTGTAACAAAAAATGCACTCCTTCACAATGGGTCTTTTCTCCAATGGCATGGGGGGGGGGTCATTAAAATATTTGTACTTTCACTCACCCCCACATTTTGGATTGAAGTGTCTGAAAGTAAAACACGCCATTTGCTTGTTCACTCTGAACAGGGCGGGCAGATAAATGGCAAAAACTCCGATGGAGGTGTATGTCAGCAAGTAGTCCCCGCCGCTGATATACTGAAGGTCTGCATGACTCTAAATAAGGCAGCGGATCTTCAGGTGGCGGGGTACCCTTTCTGCGCACAGCAATCGGGCCCAATGTCTCTAAGACAGGGAACTGCCCACCTACACTTTCAAAGTACTGTCTAAAACATGATGGGTGTAAAGCCATTAGTCAGAAACAAATGCCCACTTTGCTAACAACTACGTTGTCATGGCTGCCTCCTACTTTGGCAACAACCAATCAGTAAACTCCTATTCTACATGGACAGGAATCTGCCCGGTACTCAGGGTGTCCAAGATGGTTGTTGAAAAGAGACCTGTGATCAAGGCACACTCGGCATCAATCAACTGAGAAACCACCAGTTACCAAAGGAAGCTGAGGGAACATCCCTACCAAAATACCTGGATCGGGGAGGTCAACCTAAGCCTGTCTCATCACACAGGGGTCAGACCTCCCTCCATTGCATCATCTGAACACCCTCAAGAAGCTGGAGGTACACAAGAGATCACAGGATTCTGTTACAAAACAAAAATCCTGCCACCGACCTGGCTGAACAAGTTGGAGCAACACATGGCCTGGAGGAGCTTTGGACAATCTTCGCAGGGCCTACCAGACCTTAAGGCTGGTGGGGCCACAGCCACTGGTCGGACATCTCGCGGGACCTGGACTGCAAAGCCGCCTAGTCTGTCCTACCACCACTTCGGCGAACTTGGAAGAGGGGGGCGAATCAAAGGGCTCTTGGTGAGAGCGGGAAAATAAAATAAAAAATGTCAAGCGCGATTATGATTTAATAATTGAAAACTGGAATAATGAGAAGCATAACAAAATGAAAAAAAAAAAAAAACAGGAAAATTGGATATGAAACTCAGCGATGCCCCAAACAAGCCTGACTCTAGCGGAGAATGGGAAGTCGGAAGCAGACGTGTGAGATGGGGAGTGCACCCCTCTCTTATGAGCCCCAGTGACGAATAACATACGGTTTATGGAAGTTTGCAGCACAGCGAAGATACCAGCATCAGCGCGACAGAGGTAACATTTACAGCTTGGTTAGATGACGGGTCATGCACTCACACCTGTTTTATACCGCCATGCTTCTGAATACTACATCTAAGCGAGCGAGAGAGACACACACACCTGGACAACAAGTTAGGAATGCATGAAACATACTCAATCTTAAAATAATGATGTGGCATTTCGTGGGAGCCTCCCCCGGCAGCTGCAGAACTGCGAATGCAGAATTGCCAGTTTTATCTGAATGCCACTAGACGTCCGTACAATGCATACTCTATACAACATGCACAGTCAGGACAAAAAAATCCTCCAAACACAAATTCTGCCCCGGATGTGAGACAAAGAGGCTGCCGAGCGGGGTGCAAAGCGATTCCACACACTCTCTCTGTTGTATTCTACGCAGGCATGCTCCTCATCGATTTATCTCCGATACCACATGCAATCAATAATTACTGGATGGCTGGTCGGGGCGAGAGCTCGGGCGACGTGAGAGACTTACCTCTGTCCGCCTCACCGGTGGGAATGATGCGCTGTCCTCGTTTCCGCTGCACGGCTCTAGAGACAATGGAAATGGGGGGTCATTAAACACAGGGAAGGCACCCCCGATCAAGTGCCGCGCGGATCTGAGGGATCTAGTGAGTAACCTTAGGGATCCGGAGAGAGGGGGCGCTCAGGAGCCGCCACCGGGGTGCATGCACACAGTACAATGGATTTTGCAGAGAAATATCCAGGCGATGGAGCGCTCTTTGCCTCCCGGGAGAATTGGTATTTTTTCATTCCCGTGAGCCTGGCATCTCCGCCGGAGCGTGAGGTGTGTAAAGGGGACGCGACCCCCCCTCCTCCCGTCTTATGCAAGGCTGCGGGGGCTGGTCTCTGCAACCCCTCCCCGGGATCCTCTCCTACCCACCGTATTCTTTATTCTAGACACCTTTTGACATTTTATATCGTATGGTATTGTTTATTGATAGTTGGAAACACTGTTTCATCATCAAAAATACATCCATCAAAACAATTAAAAACATGTTACAACAGATAACGACGACAATACCTATCTGAAGTAGTCTGCTTTACTCATTTGTTTTAATTGTTTTGATGGATGTGTGTTTTGATGATAAAACATAATGTTTCGAACTATCAATACACGACAAGCCTTGTACATCACCGAGAGAGAGGACCTGATTAGTGTGGGCAGGAAACCACTACACTTTATACAACAATGATGCACATATAGGACATTCGTGGCATACGGACAAGAGAACCCTTCAGCCTCACCCCCATCACCTTAGCAATGACTGCCGAGAAATGGAGGGACTCCCCAGGAAAAGAGAGAGAGGGTACGGGGAGACGGTGAGAGGAAGAGACGGAGGGGGCAAGAGAGGGAGACAGATAACGGGGGGCAGAGAGGGAGAGAAAGGGGAGAGAGGAAGAGGAAGGGAAGAGAGGAATAGAAGGGAGAGATAAAGAGGGGAAGAAAAAGGGAGCGACAGGAAAAGGAAGAAAGAGAGGGCAGGGAGAGAAAGAAAAGACAGAGAGAGAAGGTGAGAATTTGAGAGAGATGGAAGGAGAAGAGAGGAAGAGAGAAGAAAAGAGGAGAGAGAATGGAGAGGTTGAAAGAAGGAGAGAGAAGGGGAGAAGCAGAGAGTGAAAGGGAGAGAAAGGTAGATAGAGAAACAGTGGCGGTGAGAGAGAGAGAAAAAAATACAGAGGGAAGGAGAAAGCAAAGGGTGAGAGCGAGAAGGGACGATAGAGAAGGGGTGAAAAAAAGAGGGAGGAGGGGAGAGAGAGATGGGGAGAGCGGAAGAGAGAAGGGGAGGGAGAAACAAAGGGCAGAGAAGAGGGGAGAGGGAGAGAGCAAGATGGGCAGTGAGGGAGAGAAGGAGAGACAGAGGGGGAGGGAGAGAGAGAAAGAGGGGGAGGGAGAGAGAGAAAGAGACGGAGGGAGAGAGAGAAAAAAGAGAGAGACGGAGGGAGAGAGAGAGGGGGGAGGGAGAGTGAGAAAGAGCGAGGGGGAGAGAGAAAGAGGGAGGAGGGGAAAGAGATGGGGAAAGAGAAAGGGAGAGAGAAACAAGGGGCGAGGGAGAAAGAAAGATAGTAAGAGAGGGAGAGAGAAAGACAGAGGGGAGGGAGAGGGAGAGAGCGAGAAAGAGAGAGGGTGAGAACTACTGCTTTACCAGCTCTGGTCCCACCACTACTTCTCCTCTCGACCGAGACAGAATCCAGTATTTTCCGGACGGTCCGGACCGGTGGATGCTTTTTTGTGAAAGGGTCGCAGTAAGACACGGACAGACAATGCGCACCCCCTGGGACCAGGATAGGCTGCCAATGTAATTTCACAAACGTGTGTAGAGCACTCACTGGCAGAGGGAAGAGCCACACGTCAGGTGGTGCTGAACCGCCTTGCAGCGCATCTCCAGAGTCAAACCCAACACCAGCAGCGCTTTGAGTCCCTCTGTCGAGGCACACGCACAGGCTCCTTCTAAGCACGTATAAACTTGCATTCACCCACCTGCTGCAAACGTCAGACTGAGGCGCTATAGTTTGGGACACACAATGAGGACACATGGAAGAGGCTCGCAGTGGCGGACAGGGATGCGCATGGGCCTTCTATGTTTAGCATCAGGTGATGGAGGGATGGTTGAGTGTCCAGCTGGGCGCCCTGAAGCCTCACACTGTCACCACCTTTGGGCCATGACAGGTGGAGCTTCGAGGAAGAGCAGTCACATAGTCCAATAAGAGCTATCTGGGCTCCTTCAGACAGGTGAACTTGGGGATCTACAGAAGTGACACCTGGGTGAGTGAGAAGAGACACCCTGAGCATCCACGGAAGGGGGTGCCCAGGAGTCCTTAGCAGGTGACGACACACTTGGGTGTCCCCTGGAGGGTCAAACGTGGGCGTTCCCAACAATCGGCTGAGGGGTGCAGTCACTATAAAGCCCCACAAAGGAGACGTTAGGGGGGCATTTCCCTGCAGTACTAGACAATCCCGTGCAACACGCATGTGCTATTCACTGACCCTGCCCCAGCCACACCTACCCAAGTCTGGTTGTGTACCGCTTAACCCCTTCGGGCAAGCAGCAATAGAGGCCGCCCCTGTGCCCCTGGGCTGGGTCTGCCCAGTATAATGTGCTGCAGACGGTGCATGTCCTGGTTACTGCAAGTGATGCTCCCTGATCTGCAGCGAACCACCGAGTTACCTGCCCCCAGGTGCCCCTGTGCTCTGTTCACAATGCTTCTATAAACTTCTGTCAGTCCCTTGTGCTTCTATACACTTCTGTCAGTCCCCTGTGCTTCTATACACTGCTGCCTGTCCCCGCTGTTTCTACCAACTGCTCTCTGACCTGGCTGTTTCCATAAACTGCTCTCTGTACCCGATGTTTCCATAAACTGCTGTCTGTCCCCAGTGCGTCTATCAATTGCTCTCTGTCCCCGGTGCTTCTATAAACACCACTGTGCCCCCGGCGTTTCTATAAACTGCCCTCTGTCCCCGGTGTTTCCATAAACTGCTCTCTGTCCCCAGTGCTTCTATTAACTGCTCTCTGTCCCAGGTGCTTCTATAAACACCACTCTGTCCCCGGTGTTTCCATAAACTGCCCTCTGTCCCCTGTTCTTCTATAAACTGCTGCCTGTCCCCGCTGTTTCTACCAACTGCTCTCTGTCCCCGCTGTTTTAATAAACTGCTCTCTGTACCCGGTGTTTCCATAAACTGCTCTCTGTCCCCAGTGCTTCTATCAAATGCTCTCTGTCCCCGGTGCTTCTATAAACACCACTCTTTCCCCGGTGTTTCCATAAACTGCTCTCTGTGCCTTCTGTTTCCATAAACTGCTCTCTGTCCCCAGTGCTTTTATCAACTGCTCTCTGTCCCCGCTGTTTCCATAAACTGCTCTCTGTCTCCGGCGTTTCTATAAACTGCTCTCTGTACCCGGTGTTTCCATAAACTGCTCTCTGTCCCCGGTGTTTCTATAAACTGCTTTCTGTCATCGGTGGTTCTGTAAACACCACTCTGTCCCCGGTGTTTCCATAAACTGCTCTCTGTCCCCGGTGCTTCTATAAACACCACTCTGTCCCCGGTGTTTCCATAAACTGCTCTCTGTCCCCGGTGCTTCTATAAACACCACTCTGTCCCCGGTGTTTCCATAAACTGCTCTCTGTCCCCGGTGCTTCTATAAACCGCTCTCTGTCCCCGGTGTTTCCATAAAGTGCTCTCTGTCCCCTGTGCTTCTATAAACTGCTGTCCGTCCCCGGTGCTTCTATAAACTGCTTTCTGTCCGCTGTGGCGATGCAAAGTGCATTGTTGCACCCCTGCCACGTCTTTCTGCAGGTTACCTGGGGTAGGCTACTCTCTAGCCTGGTACTGCCTCAGACTACACTCTATGCTGCCTCAGAGTACACTTTATGCTGCCTCTACGCTCTACTGCCTTAGACTACACTCTATGTTGCCTCAGACTACACTCTATGCTGCCTCAGACTACACTCTATGCTGCCTCTACACTCTACTTCCTCAGACTACACTCTATGCTGCCTCAGACTATACTCTATGCTGCCTTTACGCTCTACTGCCTCAGACTACACTCTATGCTGCCTCTACACTCTACTGCCTTAGACAACACTCTATGCTGCCTCAGACTACACTCTATGCTGCCTCTACACTCTGTGCTGCCTCAGACTACACTCTATGCTGCATCAGACTACACTCTATGCTGCATCAGACTACACTCTATGCTGCCTCTACCCTCTATGCTTCCTCTACACTCTATGCTGCCTCTACACTCTACTGCCTCAGACTACACTCTATGCTGCCTCTACACTCTATGCTGCCTCAGACTACACTCTATGCTGCCTCTACCCTCTATGCTGCCTCAGACTACACTTTATGCTGCCTCTACCCTCTATGCTTCCTCTACCCTCTATGCTGCCTCAGACTACACTCTATAGGGCCTCTACACTCTATGCTGCCACAAACTACACTCTATGTTACCTCTACACCCTATGCTGCCTCTACACTCTATGCTGCCTCAGACTACACTCTATGCTGCCTCAGAGTACACTATGTGCTGCCTCAGAGTACACTATGTGCTGCCTCAGAGTACACTCTGTGCTGCCTCAGACTACACTCTATGCTGCCTCTACACTCTATGCTGCCTCTACACTACTGCCTCAGAGTACACTCTATGCTGCCTCTAAACTCTGTGCTGCCTCAGAGTACACTCTATGCTGCCTCTACACTCTGTGCTTTCTCAGACTCTCTCCCTCTACTGGGACTCTCTAGCCCGGGGCTGTCTCCAACTACAGCCTGTGCAGCCTCAGACTGCACCCTGTGGCGCCTCAGACTACACTATGTGAGGCCTCAGAAGACTACACTCTGTGCGGCCTCAGGCTACACTCTATAGGGCCTCGGGCTACACTCTGTGAGGACTCAGAATACACTCTATGCTGCCTCTACCCTCTATGCTGCCTCAGACTACACTTTATGCTGCCTCTACGCTTCCTCTACACTCTATGCTGTCTCAGACTACACTTTATGCTGCCTCTACCCTCTATGCTTCCTCTACACTCTATGCTGTCTCAGACTACACTTTATGCTGCCTCTACCCTCTATGCTTCCTCTACCCTCTATGCTGCCTCAGACTACACTCTATAGGGCCTCTACACTCTATGATGCCTCTACGCTCTATGCTGCCTCAGAGTACACTCTATGTTGCCTCTAAACTCTATGCTGCCACATACTACACTCTATGTTACCTCTACACCCTATGCTGCCTCTACACTCTATGCCGCCTCAGACTACACTCTGTGCTGCCTCTAACCTCTATGCTGCCTCAGACTACACTCTGTGCTGCCTCAGACTACACTCTGTGCTGCCTCTACACTGTGCTGCCTCTACACTGTGCTGCCTCTACACTGTGCTGCCTCAGAGTACACTCTATAGGGCCTCCACACTCTACGATGCCCCAGACTACACTCTGTAGGGCCTCTACACTCTATGCTGCCTCAGGCTACACTCTATAGGGCCTCGGGCTACACTCTGTGAGGACTCAGAATACACTCTATAGGGCCTCGGGCTACACTTTATAGGGCCTCGGACTACACTCTGTGAGGACTCAGACTACACCCTGTGGGGACTCAAGACTACACTTTGTGCTGCCTCAAGACTACACTGTGCTGCCTCAGGACTACCCTCTGTGAGGCCTCAGACTCCCTCCCTCTGTGCAGGATATTCATTTCACCATGTTGCTCTCTACCGCTAGGAGCCCACACGTTCATCACATATGCTAACTTCAATCCAGGGCTTTAATGTAACAACCCTAATGCATTCTGGGTCTTGTAGTCTTTGGTTGTTTCCACTAATCTAATTAATGTAACACAAATGATAGCAACGACTTGCAGGTGAAAGGGTCAGAAATGGGTGACATGGAGAGATGTGTCCACCCCCTTGTTTCCCTCTGTCTCGATACCTCTGCTGAATGTTATTATACCACTGGGGACCCTTCTGTGTCTCTGGTGCCCTCTCTCACATGATGCATGCCACACACCTACTGCGCTCAATGCTGATTCTCTGGGTTGCTCTCGCCCCCCTTTTAGTACAACAGACTGCTCCCATCCCTGAGTGCTGCAGCTAAAACTGCTCCCTGCCCTGAGAGCTGCAGCTAAAAACTGCTCCCTGCCACGAGTGCTGCAACTAAAAACTGCTCCCTGCCCTGAGTGCTGCAGCTAAAAACTGCTCCCTGCCCCGAGAGCTGCAGCTAAAAACTGCTCCTTGGCCCGAGTGCTGCAGCTAAAAACTGCTCCCTGCCCCGAGTGCTGCAGCTGAAAACTGCTCCCTGACCTGAAACTGCTCCCTGCCCCGAGTGCTGCAGCTAAAAACTGCTCCCTGTCCTGAGTGCTGCAGCTAAAAACTGCTCCCTGTCCCGAGTGCTGCAGCTAAAAACAGCTCCCTGCCCCGAGTGCTGCTGCAAAAAACTGCACCCTGCCCGAGTGCTGCAGCTAAAAACTGCTCCCTGCCACGAGTGCTGCAACTAAAAACTGCTCCCTGCCCTGAGTGCTGCAGCTAAAAACTGCTCCCTGCCCCGAGAGCTGCAGCTAAAAACTGCTCCCTGCCCTGAGTGCTGCAGCTAAAAACTGCTCCCTGCCCCGAGTGCTGCAGCTGAAAACTGCTCCCTGACCTGAAACTGCTCCCTGCCCCGAGTGCTGCAGCTAAAAACTGCTCCCTGTCCTGAGTGCTGCAGCTAAAAACTGCTCCCTGTCCCGAGTGCTGCAGCTAAAAACAGCTCCCTGCCCCGAGTGCTGCTGCAAAAAACTGCACCCTGCCCCGAGTACTGCAGCTAAAAACTGCTCCCTGCCCCGAGTGCTGCTGCAAGTTATCCTGCAAGCTCCACCTTGTGCCCAGACTGCACCTGCTGCCTCTACACTTACCAGATGCCTCTACTGTGCTGCTGCAAGCTCTTCTCTGCTTGTGTGCTGCTGCCCTTGTTCTCTGACCCTCACCTGGGGCTGCACCTCTGCCACTGCATGCTGTTCATCTCCTCTTACTGCTGCATACAGCTCTTTTAGCTTAAAATGTCCCTTCCTAGGCCCTCATCCATGGCAGCTAAGGATCTTATAGCAACCAGTTGCATGCATGTGTAGCTCATCAAGCCCAGTTATTATTTGTAGGGTGGATCCCCTTATATGAGGCCACAGGTGCCAGAATACATGAGCTACCCATGCACAGACCAGAAAGCTCTCAATGCTTTGCTGTGGGTGTCACTGTCTTGCTGCAGTGCACGCTTCTCTCTGCCCCACGTGCTGCAGCAGGTTGCGCTCTGCCACGCCACTGCTGCAAGCCCATCTCTGCATTAAGCTGCTGCAGGCCACTTTCAGCCTTGTGTGCTGTTGCATGCAACCTCTGCCCTGCACAGCCCCTTCTCCTGTGCCCACAAGTGGTTGTGCTTGCACGACTGAAGCCTGTTATCTACCCTCTACTGCTTCAGGCTGTCAGATGCGTTACTGCTTTGTGATTGCATGTATGTAGCACTTACTACCCTGAGGAGGCGCTGAGGTGCTTTATTACCCCTCTCACCTTGACACTACCTGGAGCTATCCCAGCATGACCGTGAGATGCTCTCTCCCCTGCAGGGCAGTGATGTGCCCCTGCTCTCCTGTGGCACTCACCTGGGGGTGCTTAAGCAAATGCATGCGTTCACATCCCCTTTGCAGCTGCTGTGCCCTGCTCTCTACCCAATGCTGTTGTAAGCTACTGCCCGACTCTGCCCTGTTCCTCCCTCCATCCATACTCCCCTGGGGCTGTCACTGTGCTGTTGTGGTGCAAGTTGTCCTCTGCTCCTTCCCTACATGCAGAAGGTTGCTCACTGCCCCTGTGCTGCTGCAGGACGCTCTCTGCCATGTTCCCCTGCATGCAGTTTGCTCTCTGCCATGTGCTCCTGCATGCAGTATGCTCCCTGCCCCTGTGTTGCTGAAGAGTGCTCCCTGCCCCAGTGCTGCTACACAGTGCTCCCTGCCCCGGTGCTGCTGCAGGATACTCTCTGCCCCGTGGTCCTGCGTGCTGCAGGCTGCTCCCTGTGCTGATGCAGGCTGCTCTCTGCTGCTGTGCCCCTGCAGGATGCTCCCTGTCCCTGTGCTCCTGCAGTCTGCTCCCTGCCCCTATGCTCCTGTAGTCTGCTTCCTGCCCCTGTGTCCCTACAGGATGCTCTCTGCCCTGTGCTGCTGCAGGATCTCTCTGCCCTGTCCTCCTGCATGCAGTCTGCTCCCTACCCTTGTGCTGCTACAGGATGCTCTCTGCCCCTTCCCTGCATGCAGCAGGCTGCTCCCTGCCCTATGCTGCTGCAGGCTGCTCTCTGCTTTGTGCTCCTGCATGCAGTCTGCTCCCTGTGCTGCTGCAGGATCTCTCAGCCCTGTGCTCCAACGTGCAGTCAGCTCCCTGTCACTGTGGTGCTGCAGGATGCTCCCTGTCCTCCTGTACTCTGGGCTCTACCCCTGTGCTCCTGCAGGTGGCTCCCTGCCTATGTCCTCCTGCATGCAGTCTGCTCCCTACCCCTGAGCTGCTGCAGGATGCTCTCTACCCCTTCCCTGCATGCAACAGGCTTCTCCCAGTGCTGCTGCAGGCTGCTCCCTACCCTGTGCTGCCGAAGGCTGCTCTCTGCCTTGTGCTCTTGTATGCAGTCTGCTCCCTGTGCTGCTGCAGGATTCTCTCTGCCCCTGTACTCCTGTAGTCTGGTATCTGCCCCTGTGCTCCTGCAGGCTGCTCCCTGTCGATGTCCTCCTGCATTCAGTCTGCTCCCTACCTCTGTGCTGCTGCAGGATGCTCTCTGCCCCTTCCCTGCATGCAGCAGGCTGCTCCCTGCCCTGTGCTGCTGCAGGCTGCTCTCTGCATTGTGCCCCTGCATGCAGTCTGCTCCCGTACTGCTGCAGGATCTCTCTGCCCTGTGCTCCTGCAGGATGCTCTCAGCCCTGTGCTCCTGCATGCAGCTCCCTCTCACTGTGCTGCTGCAGGATGCTCCCTGTCCTCCTGTACTCTGGGCTCTGCCCCTGTGCTCCTGCAGGCTGCTCCCTGCAAATGTCCTCCTGCATGCAGTCTGCTCCGTACCCCTGTGCTGCTGCAGGGTGCTTTCAGCCCTGTGCTCCTGCAGGCTGCTCTCTGCCCTGTGCTCCTGCAGGATGCTCTCAGCCCTGTGCTCCTGCAGTCAGCTCCCTGTCACTGTGGTGCTGCAGGATGCTCCCTGTCCTCCTGTACTCTGGGCTCTGCCCCTGTGCTCCTGCAGGCTGCTCCCTGCAAATGTCCTCCTGCATGCAGTCTGCTCCGTACCCCTGTGCTGCTGCAGGGTGCTTTCAGCCCTGTGCTCCTGCAGGCTGCTCTCTGCCCTGTGGTCCTGCAGGATGCTCTCAGCTCTGTGCTGCTGCAGGCTGCTCCCTGCCATGTGCTGCTGCAGGCTGCTCCCTGCCCTGTGCTGCTGCAGGCTGCTCTCTGCCCTGTCCTCCTACATGCAGTCAGCTCCCTGTCACTGTGCTGCTGCAGGATGCTACCTGTCCTCCTGTAGTCTTTCTGGTCTGTGCCCCTGTAGGCTGCTCTCAGCCCTGTGCTCCTGCATGCAGTCTGCTCCCTACCCCTGTGCTGCTGCAGGCTACTCTCTGCCCTCTGCTCCTGCAGGCTGCACCCTGTCCTCTGCTCCTGCAGGATGCTCTCCGCCCTGTGCTCCTGCATGCAGTCTGCTCCCTGCACTGCCCCTCCCCCGTGCAGACCCTTCCCCTGTGACACTCACCTGCAGCTGCTATGGTGCTGCTGCAGTGCAGGCTGCTCCCCCACCCTTGCCACTCACCTGGGGCCGCCCCTGGCCTGCTGCAGGATCCTTCCTGCCCCCCTGTGCAGCTCCACACACTCCCAGGCTGCTGCGGTGACAACAGCCAGCAAAGGCTTCTGTTGTGTGCAGTACTCTGCAACCTACCACGAAGGCACCGCTTCCCTCCGCGCGCCCTCATTGGATAAGAACGCCGGAATCCGGAACTGTCGAAACGTCATTGGACGCGACGCCTGCCGGTCACATCGCCTTTCCCTCTGCCGGTTCTGCACCACGGAGGACCAGGGAGGGGGAGCAGCGCCACCGCGCGGCCACGGAGCGCAGCGCGGCCCTTTCACTGTGCCCCGTACCTGCTGCACGAGTGCAGCGCTAGCGAGGGGCACTTTACACCACGGGCACTTTACACCCCACTTTCACTAGAGCGTGGGAGGCACCGAGGTCCATATGTACTGCACATTCACCCGTAGACAGAGAAAGGGAAAGAAACCTTTAATAACACAGGCCAAACATTTCTGGATGGAAAGAGGCAGCCTCGGGGAGCCAAACCAGGGGGTCACTTGGCTGTAAGAACGCGAGCACAGCCCGAAAATCCGTCCACAAATATCACAAAAATATGGCAAAGACCATAAAATGAAAAATTGTATATTTCAGCACTTCTCCGTGTCTCATTTAAGTTCATACGAGGGAGTCACTGAATTAAGCGATAATCATTGAAAGAAATATGTTTTTTAAACATGAAATTTTCCAAAATATCTAATTTAGTGTCGACGCCTTCGCGAGTTACTCAAATTGTGTTAGAATGTTATGTTCGCTCTTTGTAGAGAAAATATTGTAAGGGTGTGCGAGGAAAACTGTGTTCTTTTATTAACCATACAAAGGTGAGATTTTTGTAGGATGTCGCATTATTGCAATGTTCTCAAAGTGGATGGTTAAGGAAAAATATACATAGTGAAAAGCGAAGGGCCATGGATTGCACAATTTGATCAACAGAGGAAGCCGGGATCTGAGCCCCCGATCATATATTGTACATGTACGTATAGGATTACACCACTCTCTTTTCCATTTAGCATCAAAGGTCACCAGTTTGTGTTCAGTTATACAATTATTTCTATTCAATTAGTGTTGGTGGTATACAGTCCAATTAAAAACACATATCACGTAAAATTACATTTTCCCTATTCACAAATATATAGATGTTTGTAGTCATATGATTAAATGTGTTCTGTTCTGTTTAAAATGTTTCCACATTAGAGGTGGGCGAGCCAACAAATTAACAGGGAGCGGCGAGCTTAGGGTCGCTTCTGGCTCTAAGAGCCCATGCATGAGCCAAGCCATAAAATATTTGGCATCTAAATCATGCAACAAAGGTCATGTTAAACTGTAGTGAGGTGTCTTCAAAATTAAAAAAACGTTATTTGGTAATACGGTGAAGAGTTTAATTTTAGCACATCTGGTCACACTACTGCTTTCAGATTACTAAAAGTGAGAGTTTTCAATCATGAATTCCAGCCCCCTCCCTCATGACAATGCTATCAGTGAACTAAAAGGCAAGTCAGGGGTCACGTGTACTGTACACGTGGCCTACATTGTTATTATACATGGCACAAAGTTTTAGCCTATTCAATCAAACAAAAGAGAGAGTTTTTTTTTTTACAGCACCCATCCTGAAATCCCACATTTGAAGATGCTCTCATATGTGAGAATGTGAAATAAAGTACTTCTCAAAGATCACACAATTTGGTCGAGCAGCGAAGCCGGGGTTGATCCCAGTTTTCCAGTTTCACACTGTGAAATTCAGAACAAAACAACTAGAAAACCTGTTTCCTTTTTCAAATAGGAAGTTTAAACCATAGACCATGTTTAGTTCTCAATAATATTCCACAAAATATTTACTGGTATAGTCATTCTTAAATAAAACATTGTTTCAGAAATATTCATCAAAAGTGATTTTTTTAAGGTCATCATACAAACTGCATCCCAAGTTGCAAAAATCACAGAATGTCAACCAAACAGGACAACCACATAGACAACATGTCATAAAGTCATTTTTTAATATTAAAAAGTTTTAAAAAAAAGTTTTATATAGAGCAAACTCGAGTCAAAGGTATAGGATCACTTGACATCAGCAACAGTTACATCACACGAGGTCCAAGTGAATTTATTTTCATTTTTTAGGCACAAGGAGACAAGTGATTTGCCCAGAATCACAGGATGCTGAGCTGGCACCAAGACTCAAACCTGGTTCTCCAGCTCCAAAGTCAGCATCTCTGGTCATAAGACTACATCCTCTCCCAACTGTTCCTGTTGTCTCGCAACTGCCAGAAAGTTGAAGGAAGTGTCAGTCGTATTTCCGCATTCTCCTTGGAAGGCATACAATAGTGGACAATAAAAACAAAGGTGTATGTTTCAGTGGAACAATCATTTATATGGCCCAACCTTCATCAGGGCAGTCCGGCATCAAGAAATACATGGTAATGGACGAACTTTAATCAAATATATTTTTTGTAGGGCAGTGGTTCCCAAACTTTTGACTTCTGTGGACCCCCACTTTATCATTTCTAGAGCCTGGGGACCCCCCTCTGAATCTTAATCAGGGGACCACTCACTGAGTCATTATTGAAAGCTGGGGACCTAATGTGTTAATATTATTTCATTTTCTAAGCAGTCGCAAACCCCCTCAGTAGGCTTCGCGACCCCCAGGGGTCCCCGGACCACAGGTTGGGAACCACTGTTGTAGGGAAATCTGAGAGAGCTGATCTCATAGTGGCCTTTCACCTTTGGCAACCCCAGAGAATAGTCAAAATTGAAATCCTACTCAATTGTGCTGACACACATCCCTTCGACATGCTTCATGGCTGCAAATACAGCGTATTATGCTGTTCTTTTCCATAGAAATCCCTAGTGGCAGACTCAACATTTCAGCGAGTAGCCTCTGCATATTATGTGTTTTGTTTTGTATATCCAGACTGACTGAGCTAGGACAATGGACAGACAGAAACAGGCCACTGGCTAAATATATTTTCTGTGGCACATCCTTAGTCCTGATGAAAGCCCAAGAACCCTTAAGGGTCATTCTCGCATAAGGGCTGAAACATGTCAACTTGAATAAGAGTAGGGCCATAATCCTCTCCCATCACCCTAGATACATGGTTTTATCTATCCAGAAAACACCTACCAATAATAGGGATATCTGGGTGTTTTGAGGTATTTTTTATTCTAGATCACAGTAGACAACAATCTCAAAAGTGCTCCCTGAAACATGGTTGAGCCCATTCTGGTTTTTAGGAACCAGAATGCGGCTCGATGAGGAAGCATGGCACTACTGAAGTGGGTGAGGATCCTTCATAAAAACAACTAAAATTTAGTTGTTAGCCTCAGTGGGAGGAATATCTAGATTTGATTTGTACCCTATAATTTGGGTCTGTGACTCACGAGGTGGTAGGCTGCCTTTGAGTTTATTGTATTCAGTTAGGGAGGTCGTATCCTATAGCCCCTAATTTTCTCTCTCCCACTTCTGACTAATAACCTTTAATGGTTATGCTTGGGCTCTGTAAGAATGACAGGCACAATCCACATTTTATTTTTGGCAGATTTACATAGCGCAAACCTTACCCAAGGACATAAGAGTGCTTTACAGCCACCAGAGACTATGTTACTAGTTTGTTTTTCAGCACAAGGAGATTTGCCTGGGATTCACAGGAAGCTGAGCCGAGGCTGGGATTTGAATCTGGCCCCCATATTACATGGTCAGCAGCTGTAGCCACTAGGCCACATCGCGTCCCATGAAAGAGCAGCTAGTTTCCGACTCAAGGTTCCAAAGGGACCTCGTGCTGAGCCAGAACCAGGAACTCACTCAAGCTTTCAGTGTCTTGTCCACCTCTATTCAACAGACATTGAAGAGCTGGTTTGACAAACAGACCAGTTTTAAGACAGGCTCACAATGAGCACAATTAGATAATTAACAAAAGAAAGGGGTCAATGAGCTCCCACAGAGTTTGCTCCTCAGGATACAGCGCCTTAAAGAGACTTTGGTGACGCGCAGGAACACTTCATAGAGGCATGTTCCATCTGCCACTATTTAATCTTCAGTTTAAAACTTCAAAATCATTTGGAACAAATGTTAATCTGTTCCCCACCATTCCATAATCTGGGGACATAAATCCCTGACCCCCATGGTTCGAACTCCCATGATTTCGGGGACCAGTCCTACAAAAAATCTTTCCTCCTTCTTATGAGTTGATTATGTTATTTTAGATTTTTTTATCACTTATACAAGTCGGAACACATTTGCTAACTGTATCTCAGAGACCCGGGATCAAGGTACTGTATTGTAGCATTTGGATGGTGTCTACTACCCCTATGTGAGGTGCTTAAACACTCACCTAGCCAGGTAGCATGCCACACTGTGTGTGGTTGGAAGGAAGTTATTGAGCCTATATGGGAAATGTTTCCAGGTGATGCCTGATGAGGATGGCCACATCGTGCCATGACACTTTCCCATTTCCAGACTTTGCTTTCATATATCAGTGCATTTTGGGAGTTGTAGTCTTGGCTCCTTTTAATTGATCTAGCCAATTGAACCAAGATGCCTGTTAGCAATGATATGTAAAACCCAAGTCCAGTAATGGAAAAGTGGAACCCCAGTGACATCAAGCTAGCAGGTCACCCATGCGTAATGCCCACTGAGCAGGCGCAGCCCGTCCTTTAGGGTGGAGGGGCCACACATCCCCACCTTTTGCCCCTCATGAAGACTGCCAGTCAGGCTGAACAAAGGTCAGCCTGACACACACTCTTCATGTTCAGGTCAGGCAGCCAGGAGCGAGACATGCGCAATTTGCGCAGACTCCTGGCTGCCTGAGCTGAACTTTGCTGGGTTGAAGAGGTCACAGCTCCTGCAGCAAAGGTGCCTCGAGGCCCTCCTCCGGGTGACGAGGGAAGCGTCACCCATTGACTTTGACCTGGGCGCTTCAGGTTTAAGCCCTGAAGCGCCCAGGGCGAGTGTCAATCAGTTACACCTCGTCACAGAGTGGGGTGGGGTCAGCAGTCTCACTGACCCCATTACACTCTGTGACAAAGTTGGGACTGCTGCCTTCCCTCATTGGCTCGCCTAAGGTCAGCCAATGAGGGAAGGCAGTAGTCCCAACCCTCCTGGGACCTCAGAGGCTGAAGGTAAGTGTGTGTGTGATCTTTTTAAATGAATGTTTGGCGCGTGCGAGTATGTTTGAATGTTGGTGAGTGTTGTTAATGGATGTGCGTGCTGTGCGTGTGTGTGAAAGAATGAGTGTGAGTGTGCTTCCCACCCGCTGCCCTCCCTCCTAAAACTGACGGCCGCCACTGCCACAGAGGTGTAGTGAACAGGTTTTTGGATGCATTACTTGGCAGTTTGGTAGTTCAGGAAGTGTCAGACACACATTTTTTAATAGTTTGTGATATGCTGGCACTCTTTTTAGCCCTGTAGGTCCCTTTATTGTGTTGGTAAAATTTGTGTTATGTTTTCGATCTGATCCTATGCTGGCTGTGGCAGGAGGTTGTCCACGCTGAGATGCAAAACATAGTTTACAACGATGCATTTACTCCGAAATGCATTTACAACGATGCCATTACCACAAATATGCCTTTACGACACATGCCTTAACTAACAATATACCTTTACCATGCATGTCTTTACAGTAAATTTTGTTCTAAAGGCATAAATGGTAAAGGTATATGTGTGGGTAAGGTTTTAAAGTGAATATTATTTTTTTTATTTTGTAAAGGCATGAATGGGAAAGGTGTCTGCGTGGTAAAGGTTTTGCAGGTACGTATTAAGTGGTTTAAGTGTTCTTATGTATATATATATATATATATAGGGTTTTTAGGTTTTAGGGTGGGTATGGGATTTGGGGTGGTAAGGGCATTTTTAGGTTTTACAGTGGGTATGGGATTTAGGGTGGTAAGGGTATTTATAGGTTTTAGGATGGGTATGGGTTTTGGGGTACTAAAGTCATCTTTAGGTTTTTAGGGTGGAATGGGATTTAGGTTAGTAAGGGTATTTTTAGGGCTTAGGTTTGGTATGGGTTTTGGGGTGGTCAGATATTTTTGGGGTTTTAGGGAGGGTATGGGTTTTAGGGAGGTAATGGCATTTTTAGGTTTTAGGTTTGGTATGGGTTTTGGGGTGGTCAGATATTTTTTGGGTTTTAGGGAGGGTATGGGTTTTAGGGAGGTAATGGCATTTTTAGGTTTTCGGTTGGGTATGGGTTTTGGGGTGGTAGGGACATTGTTAGGTTTTAGAGTGGGTATGGGTTTTGGGGCGGAAATGACATTTTTAGGTTTTAGGGTGGGTATGGGTTTTGGGGTGGTAAGGTCATTTTTAAGTTTAAGGGTGGGTATGGGATTTAGGAGGGTAAGGGTATTTTTAGGGTTTAGATGGGTAGGGGTTTTAGGTTGTGTATGAGTTTTGGGGTGGCAAGGGCATTTTTAGGTTTTGGAGTACGTATGATTTTTTGAGTGGGGTGGTAAGACAATTCGTTTAGGTTTTAGGGTGTGTATGGGTTTTAGGGTGGTAAGGGCATTGTTTGGGTTTAGGATGGGTATGGGTTTATGGGGTGGTAGGGGCATTTTTAGGTTTTAGGTTGTATGAGATTTAGGGTAGAAAGGGAATTATTAGGGTGGGTAGGGTTTGTGGGTGGTAACTTGTGTGTGTGTGTGTATATATATATATATATATATATATATACATACACATATATATATATGCCAATATATATATACTATATATATATAAATGATATATATTTAAAAATATCCACAATTATATACATAAAATAATATATACATTATATGTTTAAATATATAAACATATATATATATTTAAATATACATACATATACATATATATTTTAAAACAACCAGTCATAAATCAGACACGGAGCACACAAACTACCGGTGCTAGTGGTAGATGGTAGACCAACAATGCTCCTCAAATTATAATTTCAAGGGAAGAAACCACTGCACTCTGTTTCTTTTTGAAAATCCAAGTGTTTAATCCACCCCAACAAACGTGGCGTGGATTAAACAATGATTTTTCAGGATAAATTGAGTGCAGTAGTTTTTTCCTTGGAATTATATATGTGTGCGTGTGTGTGTATGTGTTATACTTACCATTTTATTTTCTACCGCGCACGTCTTTACCAGCTATGCCTTTACAATGGAATTTTCGTGGTAAAGGCATTTTCATGGTAAACAACTTTTGGTGTAAGTGCATTTCTTGTAATCACGGATGTGTTGTAATTACAAAGTTGTAAAGGTAATTACGGTAATTGCATTCGTGGTTCTGTCATACAACCCGCTGAGATATTATAGACCTGGGAGAGATAACTAGTGTTGAGAAAATGTGATGGGTAATCGTAGATCTTCCCAGACAGATTGCGTTGTTGTCCTCTTTTGTAGCATTGCCATTAAGATAGAAAAAGTAAGGAGATCTTTTCAGCCAATGCTATATGCATCCTTTGGGTCATTATACAATGGCTGTAAGTATATGAGCATTTGAGACCTTCGAGGTGGACTACATTAGTCCTCAGGTAGCCAGCAATTTGTGGCAGATCTCTTCAGTCTTTGCAAGCCTGTCTGGCTAGGCCTGAGTAGTTCAATTTGCCTGGCCGGTACAGCCTGTGTCTGTGCTCCCCTGTTGTCAGCAAGGTTCCATATGTCCTTTAATACATTTATATGGTGTCCCATTGATAAATAAGGGATTAGGTAGCAAATTGGTTTGGTATCAGTTATCACATGGTGTTATGAATTCTATCAGATTGACACAGGTAGAACCATCCGCAAATTAGAGTTAATATCTTCCCCTACTGTGGTTAGATGTAGGGCAGCCAATATTTACTATGTCTGTGGTGTGTGTGTGTGTGTAAGGGGGGACTATGGTTGGAGTCCTCCATTTCATTTTGCCAGGTGCTGAATGGCAGCTTCGACCTGTAATAAAGAGGCAAGAGGTATTTCTTATTTTTGGGATGGCACAGTTATCATATTCCAACTGTATGTCAAGGTATTTCTTAGGCTATGTTAGGTAGAGGTCCCTAGTTTAGATAAGGTGTCTCTATCTTCTTGACATGGCGTGCTTGTTGGGAGTTTCCATAGCTCTGGACTGTCCTTATATTGTTAGGAGGGATTACCATTTCAGATTCTATCCCAGGGTCAGCAGTTTATGCAATTATCTAGGAAAAATGTCTTCCCAACTCTCTTTAGAACCTTTTTTAAATGTTTCTTATTCCTTTTCAAGAACAACAAACATAGCCGCATCTGCAATATACAAAACAGCAGTGACACACTGCATACAATCAGTTTATGTCAACTTGAGCAAGTGCAAGACATTGGGTCCGGGCCGGAGTGGGGGTGGAGGGGGGAAGGGGTTGATAGGGGTTGATAGGGGTGGGAATCATAAATCAGGCACAACATCTAGTGGATCGGTGATGTCATGAGTCAACTGATAAGAATGAAGTGGGGCCCACATATCGTTCGGCTGGGTTGAAGGAGGTAAAAGTGAGGCATAAAGCTCACTCGTGGTGTCACAGTAAATGAGATCACGTAACCAGTCATCAGTGTTTGGTCTCCTACTATTACCCCAGAGAATGACTATGCACCATTTGGCTAATATAAGTGCCATAGCCGCAAATCTTCTGTGCTGTGGAGGAAGAGTCTTGACATACCCCAGGAGGGCCAGGACAGGGTCCAGGTCCATGGGATGCTCCAACACGGCATAGAGAGTCGTGAATATAGCTTGCCAATAGCCCCGTATGATGGTGCAGTTCCAAGTTAAGTGTGCAAAGTTGTCATATTAAGCCAAACATTTGGGGCACGTATGGGAACGTGTTGGGTCAAACTTGGAAAGAGCCTGAGGGGTGGTGTATGCTCAGTGCAGAAACTTTGCAGGAATTTGTGTTGGCTATTTACTGAGACCAGTTTAGTCTTCATGCAGCAAAATTGCCACATCTTTTCTGAGTTCAAATCACGCTACCACATCAGTCTCGCTGCAGGTCAGCACAGTGGTCGCAGCTCTAGACTAGCCTGATACAAGCGGGAGACAAGTCTAGAGTTTTCAGTTGTCAAAATGACCGTGGTGAGGGGAGGGAAATTCGATGGTTCTTCTGGGAAGGTATGTAATACCTCTCCAGTGTATGCAGTGATGGACATAGTGGTCCATCGTGGAGATCACTCCATCAACCTCAAAGATACAGCGAAGGTCTAGTTTACCATTGGTGAAGAGATCGCCTAAGATTCGGATCTGATGCATGGAGAGTGTACGTGGCACCATTGTTTCCTGCATCAGGGTGAGCCACGGCGTTATCCCCAAGGGGTATATTGGGCGAGTACAGGACATTATATCCAAGATATCACTGTAGCTTGGTCCATGCCCAACATGCCGTGGAGAGAATGCGGACAGCCTGGGGATCTTGGAGGAGTTAGGGAGTAGGTATGAAAGGGGGAGTTCTCTTCTGAACTTTAATTGCTCCTGGAAGCTTTGAGTCTTGGCTGGGATTGATTTTCAGAATATGACAGCTTTTACTGAGAAATCGCAGCCTCCAAGAATTTCTTACTGTTAGAGGCTATAATGATGCGGGTTGCTAGTATGGAGAGCAGTGTTCTATTTTTTTAAATTTGTTTAAGTTTAATTTATAGGTACATAAGTCCTCCTTCTTGGGTGGCTCTGTGGATGATGCAAAGTGCCTTGAACATCAATTGTCTAGAAGTAGCCAGTGGGGCGTTTACAGGGCTGGCATTCTGTGTTCCCTGGGATATAAGCGGATGAGGGTTCTTGCTGCAGGTTTTCAATTGCGGTCTAGCTATCATATGATGAAACAGAATAGCCAAAACCATGGCTTCCCCTAACAGTGGAGCATCGAGATCACAAGTGTGAGGATAGCTTATATTTTTTGTTTGGCATCCATGGTGTTGGAAATGTGCCCTTTCTGCAGTTACCCTGGATTTTTCTTGCCTATTTGTATTTAAACATTACCTGTGTTGACTGTACAAATCTGTGCCCTTCAACCCTGCTAACCAGCAGTAAAGTGCTCTCCCCTTTGAGCATATTAAATTGGTACACCTTTAACTGGCATATTTAATTTACTTTCAAGTCCCTAGTATATGGTACTACCTGTACACATTGCCTGTAAATGAAATGCTACCCATGTACTGCTGCACTCATTGTGCCACCCACTACGGTAGCGCTGCAAAACATGTCTCCAGTCCGGCCACTGAAGCCTGGATGGGCAGCTTTAAAACTGCCACTTTGACTTGGCAAAATTACCCTTTTGAAAAGCCTAAGCCTCCCTTGTTAATACTTATAAGTCACCCCTAAGATGGTGCTTAAAAACCCATAGGGAAAGGTGCATGGCATGTAACAAGGAGGACATGTTTATTTAAGGTTTTACATGCCCTGGCAGTGATAAACTCCAAAGTAATATTTCAGGGTGGCAGGGCTGGTTTGCCTACAGGTTAACACTGTTTTACAATCTCAAATTTAATAAGTGCTAAATTCAGTTTGGCAATAACTAAACAATATTTCAAGGACTTATTTTATTAGTAACTTAAAAATCAACTTAATGGTCATGTTGAATTTTCTATTACTATTCAGGAAATCGCAAGCTTGGAACATTTTCATTTTCCTGCCTGCGACCACAAGACTTTCCTGCCAGCGTCCAGCTGTCATCTGATCCCCGACCGCTCCCCTCTGGTGCAATGTGTATTGCTTCCAGACAGTGGACAAAGGGCTCTGGGTGTGGGAATGGGGTCTCTTCTCTTGCAGGTTGGCCTGAGGATTGTGTGCTTACCCCTTGCTGAGCTTCAAAGGATGTCTACCCTGTCAATGGAACTGAAGCTCAAACCTAGGCATGCTCTCTTTTGTCTCCCTAGACAGGCAGTCTCCAAACCCAGAGGTAGGGGAGGAACTGACCAGAATTAGATTAGGGCATGAATAAAGGACTGCCTTACACTCACAGGCTGGCAGTATGGGCCCCACAATTCTCTCCTACGAAGTCTCCTGGACCTTGTGAAGAATCAGAAGGACTACTCTGCTGTCTAGGGAAGCAGAAGAAAGAATGAACCTGGCTGCTTTGAACCCAGGACCACAGAAGTGAATCCAAGGGTCAGTTGGCTGGCCTGTTTGAGCTACAGGGACGCAACAGGCTTCCATAGACCTCTCCCTGGTATCTCCCAGCTGCCCAGTTTCAACTGGACCTGCCCTTGGCACTGCTGCTGGCTTCTGCTGGAGTTTGTCCTAACCACCAAGTGGTGCCCCCCAGGGTCTAGACCGTTCACTAGTGTTAGAGTGTACACCACCTGCCACCAAACTGCAAGAAGTGGGACTTAGAAACTGCCAACTTTCTGCCATGGACAAAACTGTTGTCACTGATCTTGAATCATGAGTCTGCCTCAACATGCCAGTTTGCCTCGCTAAAGGAGCTCCAAAAAGTTTCTAAGTCAAATGTAGAGGGCTTCACTGGGACCAGCACGAGCAACAACCGGTCAATGTCAAGGCCTTCCTAGGCACAGTCGTCTCTCGTTTGGAGCTTTCCTGCCTTTGTTGACGATTGCACTGGGATCCCAGCTCTTCAGCAGCCCCACTTTGGATCCAGCTTTTGACTTTGACTCAGTCTAGCATGACCAGATACTTGCGGTTGTCGCTTTGTGTCACTATTTTTTAATTCCAACCTTAAAGATGTGATTTTCGTAGGGACATTCAGTGTTACAAAATTCCAGAATGCCTTTGTATTGTGGAAGTCAGCAAAGGTGCGATTTACCACAGAGTTTTCCAATTCTCAAGATTAAATCCATGAGCCCAACCCAGATTAAAGGGAAATGAGGACTGCTCAGACTTAAAAAAACGTAATAGTATTTTAAGGGTCCACTCTGCTCGGATGTGCAACACATCACACTTACTTCTTAAGAAGCGGTACAGGCATCTTATTTAAAGATACCAGAAATAAAATGTCCATATGGATACAGAGTCCTCAGTATGTTTAGATAAACCCAACCGTATACTTTCCTAGTCGCAGCTCATCACGAGGCTTGATCAGCTGGCATAAAGTATGAGAGGTCCCTCTAGTAACCAGTGGTCCCACATAGAAGCCCTCGTCGTTAGAATAGGAGACCTGACATATGCTGCTGTGCAGGGGCTGTGCGCAGAGACAAAGCACCATACCAGCCCCCCTGCACTATGAGCAGAGTACACAATGCTCCCCCACCAAGACCACATGGCCTCCCCTGCATTCCATCCATGCCAACTGGTCTGCAAACCCCACCCACTCTAATCTCTCTCTCCCATTTACATTTCCTAGTGTCCTGAACAGGTGGTAAATGTATGTAGATTTGCCCCCATAATCAGGGAAAGCCAGTGGTAATCTTGAATTTGAATAGTTATTTCCTGTGCCAGGGGACAAAAGTGCATATAGCCTGAATTAGGTGTAGGATACCAGCCAGAATTGGAGATCCCTGGCCGCCAGATTCCCTGCACCTAAATATGACCATCTCCCAACACGGTCTAGAGAGTCCACAGCCTTAACTGGTGTAGGTACTCCTGTAATACCTTAGAACGGACCCTCCTGTAGGTTCTCTGCAACTCTTGTCTTCATGTACCCAGCATCCCTAGTCCTCATTCAGAACTACTGCAGAGCCTCTCAACCTTCAGCAACTGTGCCCAAAAGTGGACCTGCAGTTTGCCAAGTTCTCGTAATACTTACGCACTGCATTTGCTCGCTTGTCTAGGACACACGGCTGCTAAGATTTACTGAAAGCCCAGATTTCTTCCAATAGGTCATCAGCAGGGCTTCACTTTTTAGCTGGATTCTGCATCTACCTCTTACCGCAGTCCTTCTCCTCCCAAACAAGGAAATGAGCCGGAGAGCTAGTGTTTGAAACTGGCTCTTTTATATAGTTGATCAAAAAGAGGTACACTGTGTAAAGAGTCTAAGCAAACCCCAAAAGAATTACAGAGGCACAAAGGACACCCCAAATGCTCTCTTGTGGTAGTGTGGGTGAGCAGTTATGCTTATCAAAGGGTAGTGCTGAGCATGTATTGCCCACGCAAATGCAGTAAGCGAGACGCACACTCAATGAAGAAATTCTACACCAATTTATAAAAATATCACACTCTTTTATATAAATTTTGATACCAAGATCATCAGAATTGGGTGGTTACTTTTCAAGTTATGAATTTTTACATTTTCAAAACTTGACAGTGCAATTTTTGGAGTGGTATGTTATCCTGGGGGGATGGGTGCAACATATATTGTATACAGGTACTTAGCAGCGACTTACAGCACCCAGCTTCTGGAGTTAAGGTAAGTAGGAGGCAATGTCCACGGCAGCACCAACAGGTCACTTCTGAAGACACTGACACGTCTGGGTGCAAAGATGCGTTTCAGCATTGAGTGCCCTTATGTTATCCTATGGGAAAATAAACATTTACTACATTTGGGGACCTAGCAACGACCTACAGGCCTGTTCTTCTGGGGTTAAGGTAAGTAAGGGGTAAGGTCCAAAGCACCACCAACATGTCACTTTGGGAGGCACTGAGGCACTCGGGTGCAGAGGTACTTTTCAGCCTCGGTGCCCTAATGTTATCCTATGAGAAAGAAACAGACACTGCATATGGGTACTTAGCAACAACTTACAGGACTGTTCTTCTGGACTTCAGGTGAGTATGGGGCAAGGTCTGAGGGAACATCAACAGTTCACCTTGGGGGGCTCCGGGGTGTCCATGTGCAGAGGTTTGTTATGGTGTTGGGCATCTCATTCACTACAATGGAGATGGGTCTGGTCAGAAAGAGGCTGCGAGCAAGGACTGGGCAGCTAGTCCGGGAGGGTGGCTCGACCCTTGAGATCCTCGGGTAGTAGGGACACCGTTGGCCCACTTCTCCTCAGGCTGTGAGGGTTCTGGTGCAAGGGGTGTCTTTTGGCATTGGGTTCTAGTGTAGGGGATACTCAAAGTTGGAGAGGGCCTTCAGAAAGAGGCTACAGGTGGCATTGGGAAGTCCACTGTTGGCAAACCCAAGGTGAGCTTTGGCTCTGGAGGGCCTGAGGCCCGGGTCAGCAACATTTGCCCACTTTAACTCGGACAAGGGGGCACGGGTGCAGTGGTGCTGTCTGATTTTGAGTTTTGGTGGTCTGGAGTCCTCGTTAGTATTCTTTGGTGCCTGCAGGGTGCAGGGAAGCAGCACCGTTACTCCATGGGAGATCATGGTTACTTCTCGAAGTGCAGGCAGTCCTCCCAGGCTTTTGGAGGTAAAACAACTGCAGAACAAGTCGTCTTTGGTGCAATTGTTGAGGACAGCAGGCATGCCAGCGGGGTTGGGGCCAAGTCAGTTGCTACTTTGGTATCAGAGAGTCCCTAAATACTCAATTATGGGGCATTAAGAGTAGTGAAAGGTAGTAGCCAATCGGGTCACTACACCACTTCCTTCGGGGAACGGGCATCACCTGTCCCGAATTCCTAATTCCCTCACATACAAGATGGTGGAACTTCTAATGCTGTGTTCATTTTAGGCTGGTCAACCTAGAGGAGTGTCCAGCCTGCAAATGCAACACGTCTCCTGCATAGCTAAGTTTCCCACCTGTCCATGTGCCAAATGGGTCCTGGGGTTGGGGGCTGAAGGGAGGAGGCGGTGTGTGTCAGCATCTCCCTTCTGCAGGAAGCAACCGAGGGCGGTGGGCTTCTTAGAAACTCCCCTACCTTGGAATGCAGATTTACAGGTCATCCTGTTGGGTGGGGTGCACCAACTCCCCTGCTAGAGCAGGCTTTTGTTTCTGACCATCAGAGAGCAAAGGCTGTTACCCTTGGTGGTCAGAAACTCCTCTGTTGGTGGCAGACTGGTGGAAACTAGTAAGTCAGCAAACCAGCTGTTGGTAGGTTTTCAGGGGGGCACCTCTAAGTGCACATGTTAATAAATCCATCACTGGTAAAAGTGAGGGTTCATTAATGTGAGATGGTTGATACTAAACATGCCTATTCTCATTGACGCCATCATGTAGCTGGGAAATATGTATTGACCAGTGTCCAATTGCTTCCCTGTCCACTTACTTTCTCTAAGAATTGACAAAGACATAGTAGGGACATATTTACGCACTTTGACAACCTCTACACCCCCTGTGGAGTTGGAGAACTCCCAGGAGTTTTGTAATAAGGTGGCCACTTTCTTCAAAAACAAAGCTCTACAAATATATTCGAGCTTTAATCTCACTGAGGAAATGGATGGAGGTTTTGAAATCACCAATAGCACTTTAGATATGGACCATCCTCTGTTAACTAACTTCCAACCTTTACCTCCTGAGAGAATAAAACAATTAATGCTAGGAATTAAATCAGGTTCCCCTAATGACCCTTGTCCTCCTTATACTTTGCAACAGGTTTCTGATCCTGTTTCAATTGCGCTAGGTCTGGTTTTTGCAAAGTTTTCTCTACAGGATCCTACCCCCCTTCATGGAGGGATGCTACAGTGATCCCCCTGAAAAAGAAACCTGAAGGAGTAAGACATGGCCTGGGTAATTTACGGCCTATTTCCTTACTTCCCTTTCAGGCGAACATTTTTGAAAAACATATCAATATGGAATTAGCCAATTATCCAACTGACTCAGGAGGAATTGACCACTCACAACATGGCTTCAGGCAGGCTCACAGCACGGAATCAGCGCTTATCACCACCTCGGATACAATTCGTAGGATCGTGGATGAGGGACAAGGAGCTATTTTAGTCCTCTTGGACCTATTTGCAGCATTCTATACAATCTTGCCACAGATCATGCTATCTCGCCTCGCAGGAATTAGAGACAATGCCTTGAAGATTCTTAATTCTTTTTTTAAGAGATAGATTGATATCGGTAAACTGCGGAGACTTCAAGACACTGTCCTATTCTCTTCCTGGAGTCCCTCAGGGCTCCTCACTTAGCGCCACATTATTTAATTTGTACATTGCACCTATAGCTAGACTTAACTGTACATTTGGCTTCATCCCCCCTTACGCCGATGACACTCAATTGATCATTCCGGTTTCTAAGAACTGGGAAGAAGTGGCTGACCGCTTTAGAAATTGCATGCATGAAGTCAATAGGTAGATGGGTGCTAATTGGCTTAAATTAAATGGAGATAAAACTGAAATTTTGTGTTTTGGCCCGGCAAAGATTTATGGAACGTGCGCTGGTGGCCATTAGAATGTGTAACCACTCCTTTGCCTATCGCTGCTACTCGAAATTTAGGTGTTATCTTCGATAATTGTCTAACTTTCTTAACCAGGTGGTTAAAAACTGCTTCTGGACCTTGAGAATGTTGAAAACGATCCTCCCTTTTCTAACAAGAGAATGGAGGGTCACAGTTATTCTGACATTGGTAATATCCAAATTAGATTATTGTAATGCCTTACTGATTAATCTGGATAAGGTTTCACTTAGGAAGCTTCAGCTTATCCAGAACACAGCTGCCAGATTTATCTTAAACCTTCCTTGCTCGGCGTCTGCCAGTGACAGCTTGAAACTATTGTACTGGCTACCAGTGGCAAAGCGTATTAGGTTTAAAACCCTTTGTTTAACTCATAAGGCAGTGCATGGTAGGGGATCTGAATATCTGTCCTCAAAGCTACATTGGCATAGCCCCATTCATCAACTGAGATCTACAGGAGCCTTCTGGATTCAGGTCCCTCGCACCCATAGGGTCAGATTGGGGGACAAGGCTCTTATGATAGCTGCTGCCAAATGCTGGAATCTTCTCCCTCTGACTCTAAGGCAGGAGCACATTTTTTTGGCCTTTAGAAAGTTAGTCAAAACCTGGCTGTTCCCGCGTTAATCCAGGTCTATATGTTTGAAGTGATCAGGCACACACTCCTCTCCGCTGAGCGCTTTGATGCTTTTTGCCAGAATGCGCTTTATAGATATAAAAAAATACAAATACAAATATTTGCCCTCACCTATAATATAAAGTACCCTGCCTTAGGGCTGTAAGGCATGCTGTAGGAGCGACTTACACATATTACAGGCAGTGTTAAGGGACATGGCACACGTGTGTGCCATGCTGTGTTTTAACTTTTTGGAGCACCTTGTCACGCAGTCTGCAATGGCAGTCTGTAGGAGTTTGGTGCTGGGTCCCTTAGAGTGACACAAGCTGTGCTGCAGCTATTCAGAGATCCTCTTTAATGCCCCTGCCCTAGGTACCAGAGACGCCATTTACAAGGGACTTACAAAGGTGTTAAAGGGCGTGGCCACTTCGGGATCAAGTGACCAGGTGTCTTCTTTTGGAGAAAGAACACTGGCACTGTGGACCAGGTTAGCAGGAACCCAGTGCACTTCAGGCAAAGTTGCATTAAAAAACAGGCAAAAAGTGTGTGTGGGGGGGTTTACAACTAGAACCCAGTTTCCTACAGCTTGGGGTTTCCTTACGAGGCCAAGATCCAGAGAGTTGTTACTGAGGTTTGGACAGGTATATCCTTTTTTCGTGGGGGGGATGAACTAAGGTTGGATCAGAGGCTTGAGATTCAGAAAGGGCAGAGATCACTAATGACAGTGGTGATCTAGATAACGATTCATGCTCTGTGGATAAGCACTACATGCACATTGGGAAGGAGGCTCTTAATTCTTTTCGGACCAGAATCACAATAATTTAGGTGTCACTCACACTGATGGGCCCAGCACCTCTTCCTCTTCTGTGCTGAGACAGTTTCAGAAGAAGCCGAAGCTGGACGTACCTACCATCAGTAGTTCAAGGATGTAGCATTACAGGTCTGGCAAGATCCCATCAGTCTTCCAGGCTTTATGGCAGGTCTCTATCCTTTGCTGGACTGCGACTCTTGCTTTCCTGACCCAGTGCCTATGGATTCCTAATTTAGATGCTGTTCTCAAGGGACCTGACAGACAGAAAGATGGATTCAGCCATTCGCAAGATATATTTAGGGTCTGAGCTGATTTTGTGAGCAGCAGCATATGATGTTAGCACTGGTCAGTCCGTGCTAACAGATTCAAGGAACTATGTAAGGTGGTTCAAATGGTACAGAATGCTTTGTCTTTTTAGAAGGCATGGCAGGACAAGTGGAATTTGATTTAGCTTTTGATTGGGTCTGGGCAGCTGCTCAGAAGGTAGGGCATCCAAGGTGGCTCATTGGCATCTTCTTTGGGACAGGCACACAGATGCACCTCAAAACAAGGTAAACTTGCACTTAATGTACAAAAACTAATAAAATAATTAAAAATAGATGAGTCAATTCAGATGTGATTTTTGCAGGGATGTTCAGGGCTACGTAATTCCAGAATACCATTATACTTTGGAAGTTAGCAAAGGTGCTGAGTTTAATATTCTCAAGATGAAATCCATGAGGAAAAACCAAGATGTGATTTACAAGGGAAATTGTAACTGCTCAGATTCCCAAAAAAATAATATTTTAAAGATCCACACTGCTGTGATGTGTAGCACATCACTCTTGATTCTCTAGGAGCCTTAGAAGACATCTTATTTACACACACATAAATGAAATGTTCCTATTGATAAAGAGGCTCCTTGCCTGCCTTTTATAGCAACATGTCTCTTTGGGACCGATTTGGAAGAATGTGTGGCGTTTTCAAGGAGCACAGACAGTTTTCCTACATGAAATTACTGAATAAGCCTCACATGGTACCTGGAATCAGTCCTACATTCATCAGCCATCTCGTACAATATAATCTTTCCAGATTTCCAGAGCTCATAACAGGAGAAGAAGGAATTTAGGGTTTAAAAAGGAAAAGAACGAGTCTCAGTGCTGGAATCAATGTTCCTGACTAAGATAAGTATGGCCTCTAGTAGGTGGTTGACATAAGGATCTGTGGGTTCTTTTAACATATTAGGCATACATTTCAGACACATAGGTAATCGGAGTGATTAAGCTAGATTACACCATTTATGTCAATAAAGGGTTATTCCAACTCCATGACCTCACAATCCTCCGAAAAAACATAAGGAGCCCTACAGGACTTGCTGAACAAGAACCCCATCATCCCTGCCCTGTTGCATCAGAGATGTCAAGGAGTGTATCCAATTGTTTTTCTAGTCCTCGGTACCTCAGGATGAATCAATTTCAAGAGAGAACTCAAGAAGTGATACTTATGCATCGACCATTCAAGATAGAAGCTCTTCAGAAGAGAGCTCCCATGGTGGCTCCAGGACACTTCATGACAACACTGGATCCGATGGATGTTTACTTGTCTGTACCAATAGCTCAAGAGCCTCGAAGATACCATAATTTGCTGTTCAAACTCCTCATTTTCAGTTCAAGGTTTGCTTTTTAAGTCTCTGTTCTACATCCCCGGTTTTCACATAAATACTGGCGCCAACGGTGTCCTTACAAACTCCAGGATTCAACAGTATTTGCATACCTAGAAGACTGGGTGCTTTTGGGATTATCAATGGAGGAGCGACATAGGTCCTTCAAACAGTTTGATCCTAACCAAAGGCTCTTGGTTGGTTACACGACAAAGTCAAATCTAAATCTTCTAATATATCTTTTGTCCTAGTACTCCATCCCTGTAAGAGACCGGCAGGAGGTTCAAGGTCTCAGTTCACTGTGCATACCTTCACACACCACCACTCCTATCATACCTAAGAAAGCATTGGGATCCATCATCTCAACTGTACAAAGTTTCTCTAACTCACTTGTTTGCAATATAGTGGCTGCACCTTTCTCACTTGTTGATAGGACGTACAATACAACGCAAATTGTGGTGGTGACAAATGCCAGCACTCTGGGATGTGAAGCCATGCTGTGATCAAACGCAATTCAAGCTGGAGGATCCCTTCAGGGCTGGGGAGTAACAAGTAAGGACGGGTAATGGCCATATTTTAGGTGTTCGATCCTTCAGTACATTCTTTCCTATATTAAGTTCTGTTAGTAAAATGGTTACAATAAAGACACAAAGGTGTTGCCGTATCACTGCTGTGATGCTATGGTTTTTATCCTGAGGTTTGCATGGCTAGAATTCACTTTGGTACTCCTCACATGGTAGTCACTAGGATGAGAAAAGGGATGTGGAGGTAACTACTAAATTACTTATGGGCAATCCTAATTACTCCTAGTTGTAATTTTCCTCATCGTGGTCACGCATAATGCCTTTCTTCCCGATGCCTCCCATTGTGGTTTTGGTTAGATCCACGAGGATGCAACTCAACGTATGGGACCCAGTAGTGGGGCAGTGCTAGTATTCTCAGAATTTGGCTCTGGATTATGTTTCTTGGAGGTGGGATTTACCTTACATTGTTACAACTGGGACAAGGAAAGGAGAACTAGGAAAAAATGAAGTTCAACCAAGCACATTACCGCCTTTAATCAAACCCAAACATGGTCTAGGTTCTGCATTCTAGGCATGTTAACCATGCATTCTCATGCTCAAACCTGGGGTGAAGGACAATTAGCAATTCATAAAATATGGTCCAGGGACAAAGATTTGGAGACGGTGGAACAGCAAAATGGTATAGACAGTTCATGCAAGTCCTACAGTCATCATGGTATATTTTGTCCAAATGATCATATATGGGAGAAAAAAAACCAATGAAGGAATCTTTATAAAAGCAGGATTTTGTTTAAGGCCAATTTCAGGTTCTGACCTTGAGGCAAATAGTTGCTCAAGAAATGCAACATCCCTCAATTGAAAGGAAGCCTCATGTGAAATTGGTCTGATTCACAATGTGTTGTATGGATTTGAAGTCAGTGTTGGGCAAGTAAATAGAAGGCAGTGACAATAAGCATTTGCAATACAACGGGTCTCGCATTTCTCAGAGTTAGAGCTCTTAGCAGTTGTAAACTCCCAACCGGACTTTTCTTGCCACATTAATTTGTAAAAAGAGCGCTGCTACAGTTCACTCGTAGTGAAACCTATAGGCAAAAGTGCAATTATCTATGTAACAGGCAAAAGTGCAATTAACCATGTAACAGGGTCGATGTCATGCAAAGCGATCAACTTCTGCCAAGCAAGATCGAGCTGCGAAAAAAGATAAAAAGTAGTCCACAAACCGGACGGAAAACAGCGAGCCTTGTATGTTTTCAGTACTTGGTCGCTCGAGGAGGGCTAACCACTGTAAAAGGCATGACGTATGCATGCCTTCTACTAATAAAAGCAAGCAGATTTTAAAAGGCAAGCCCATGAACCAATGAAAGACACTGACGTGACATGGACGGGGCTCCGAGCCCTTTTCTAACTACTAAAGAATCTTGCAAGCGATACGCATGCACAAGCGCATGCTAGCTCAGGCTCAACCCTGAAAAGGGACACACTATGCATGTGGTAGTGTGCAAGACCAAGGAAATCTGTACCTTAGGGAAAGCAACTAGTAGACTCCCTGCTATACCAGGTGAGCCTAATGTTTGTAACAAAGGTGTGGAGTGGGTCGAATGGGGAAAGACAAATCTAGTTCAGAAGCAAATGTTAAGTGTGTTTAAGAGCTGAAAGTAGAATAAGGGTTCAGACTGAGTCTGTTGTAGTAATCCAGCTAGCTGGAGGATAGTGTGTTATGCTGGATGACTACTGTGTTAAAGTCTTAGCAAGTTTATGTTAGGGCAACTTTTCCATGTATGTAGTAGGCAAAGGAGATTGTCAAAGACGTGAACATGAGTCAGTTTGCAGCTGAATAAGAAAACAAATTGTGGATCTGAGTTGAGAGAATGAAGCAGATGATGGATTGTTGGTGCAGCCAGTGGGGTTAATCGCAGCAAGGTTACTCATTCAACACTGCATGGCCATCCAGTATTGGATACTGAACTGGTAATCAGTGATGTGTCCAAAATGAGGAAGAGAAGGAGGAAAGATGAGGCAAAAGCAGCACACATCCTTACAGAATGGTTACTCCACAAAGCCCCTCAGTAAAGCGAATTATGGGTCTGATTACAACTTTGGAGGAAGGTGTTAATCCGTCCCAAATGTGACGGATATACCACCAGCCGTATTACGAGTCCATTATATCCTATGGAACTCGTAATACGGCTGGTGGTATATCCGTCACATTTGGGACGGATTAACACCTCCTCCAAAGTTGTAATCAGGCCCTAAATGGTCACCATTCTCCTAAAGTATACTGCCTTACTAATCCACAAGCCACAACTTCTGTCAAAATACAATCATCTAGAATAAATTATACATTTGAACAGCAATCCTGGAGTGCCAGTCCATCAAAGAAGTGACGCAAGTTGTCACATAAAACACAGGCGCTGCGGTGGGCTTTGAAACGAATATATATATTTATTACAGCGAGGCAGTAGCCACTCTTTAGCTATAGTTTGGATTCAGACGGATAGGAATTCCTCAGACTCGAGCTTGGGAATAACTTGCCACTGTTTAATGCTTCTCCACAAAATTTGGCAGAACTATTCCTTTTTCTCTTACATTGGCTGATGATGCAAAATATTTGGTGATTAGGTAAAGGGTGCAAAGAGAAAAGGAGGTTCCCAAAACAAGTTTTTCCACTAATTCATTTTCCATAGACTTTTAAACAGATGCATCCCTGAAATGTCTGAACGGATTTTGATGAAATTTGACAGGAATATAGTGTGGGAAGGATCCTTTTTGATAGTAGATGTAAACTGATTCAGTATCTTTTAAGTTATTGGGGGGGGGGACACTTAGTGGGGGTCATTATGACTTCAGCCGATGGTCCCAACGGGCAAGTTGCTGCCAGTGCAGCTGCATTCCCGCAGGCCCCATTAAGAGTTTCCCGCTGGCCCAGTGGGAAACGGCCTACAGCATTGTCTCCGGCTCATAATAGAGTCGGCGGCAATGCTATAGTGCGTAGGGTGCACCAGGACCCATCGAGATGTTCACCGACTGCTTTGCAGACGGTGAACATCGCAACGAGGCTGGCCAGGAGGCCCCTGCACTGCCCATGCCAAGTGCATGGGCAATCCAGGGCCCCCCCGCCATCTGGCAGCCTTTACATGGCACCAGGGTCATAATGACCTCCTTAGTGACATATTGGGCCACAGTATGCTGTTGTACCTGGCAATGACAAAACACCATACGATGGGTGAATGAAAGCCCTTGCAGAATGAAAAGACAGCCATAATGCTCAGACCACACTTTTGGGATGTTGTGTGTTTCAATGTGAAATACAGGTCATTACTGACAATTTTATGAAGAGGAAATGAAGAGCCAGTTTAGCAAAGTGTAGAGGGAGGGAAAAGCAGTTTTATTGATTTCGATTTTTTTTTAAAGTTTATGGAGTACTAAAGGACTATCCCGAAAGTGTCTGGGAAGTGCTGCAGTACTTCATGAAATGTACAAAAATCCCTTATACATGATAAAATTAAATTAGACAATATAGGGTGGCTCTTAAAGAGACTTTGGCGGTCATTCTGACCCTGGCGGTCAAAGACCGCCAGGGCGGAGGACCGCGGGAGCACCGCCGACAGGCCGGCGGTGCTCCAATGGGGATTCCGACCGCGGCGGTAAAGCCGCGGTCGGACCGGCACCACTGGCGGGCTCCCGCCAGTGTACCGCCGCCCCATTGAATCCTCCAAGGCGGCGCAGCTTGCTGCGCCGCCGAGGGGATTCCGACCCCCCCTACCGCCATCCAGATCCCGGCGGTCCGACCGCCGGGATCCGGATGGCGGTAGGGGGGGTCGCGGGGCCCCTGGGGGCCCCTGCAGTGCCCATGCCACTGGCATGGGCATTGCAGGGGCCCCCGTAAGAGGGCCCCTACATGTATTTCACTGTCTGCTGCGCAGACAGTGAAATACGCGACGGGTGCAACTGCACCCGTCGCACAGCTTCCACTCCGCCGGCTCGATTCCGAGCCGGCTTCATCGTGGAAGCCTCTTTCCCGCTGGGCTGGCGGGCGGTCTGAAGGCGACCGCCCGCCAGCCCAGCGGGAAAGTCAGAATTACCGCCGCGGTCTTTCGACCGCGGAACGGTAACCTGACGGCGGGACTTTGGCGGGCGGCCTCCGCCGCCCGCCAAGGTCAGAATGAGGGCCTTTGTTTTTCCAATTAGACATACTTGAATATGTTTGTGAAGCCAAGTTTTGCAGTTTGTAAGGAAAAAGATTGTTTCCATAGGTTGTAAAACGCACAGTGCTGTATTGGAATATTTGATATGCAAATGAAAAATGAAAGACATTCCATGATCTCGAAAGAATGTGGAAACTGTCTTGTTAACATATCCGAGTTTTTTCAAACTTGCAGCAGTCAGACTAAATCACTTCCACTTTTTTATCGGACAAATGTTGAAGGCAAAATATGTGTTTGGAAACTTAGGTATTAAAGGGGAAATGCCTCCATCTCTATTTTCGGGCCAGCGGCAGTGAAGTAGCCTATATCATTACCGCCCAGTGGATACCCATAAAGTGGGGATGGTCTCATGCATTAACAGAGGAAATTAGAGGTGGTAACTGATCCCACCCCAAACCTCTTTCAGCGATCCAGGTTATTTCTACTTATTTCAAACCTAAATCAATTTCCAGATCTGTTTCTTAGCATTCTCTCTGGCCCAAAAAATGAAACCATGCCCCACAAGCAAACACGAACCATCTTGCAAATGCACTGACGTACAAGAATGAGCACAGCCAGACAAAACAAATATATACAGAGTTAGATGACTGGCCTGTAAGAAAGTACATACTTTTAACAACTTCATTTTGAAAGGAAGAGAATGATTGGCGTAAATACAATTTGAGCTACTAATATAGAACAATACTACCAAAAAACAAAATGAGGTAAGAAAAAAAAACAAAAAAACTTGCCTGTAGTAACTAAGTTTCACAAGTATTAGAAAGGCATTTGAAACACCCATTTCCAGTCACATAAAGGTGAAAATCAACAGAAAAAGATAAATACAATTACAATTAAGAAGAAAAGCATTCTTTGATTAGTTATTAACACAATATGGGCTATAAACATAGCCCAATACTACTAAATAAGAGCAACAATAGAAACCTCTGCTGATTACTGGAAAGCAATAAAGCTGTATTTTCTTTTTAAACATTCCAGAGAGAGTGAAAATTATACCTCATCACCGCCATCACTACACACACCACTCCCCTCTACCACATGGCACTCTACATCCCTCCACTTTATGACACCCCACTCTGACATGGCGCTACATTGTAGCGCACTCCACAACACACTAGTTCAGTCTACGCCAACGCCGTCACGCCCTCACAGGATTTGTGCGAATCCCTCGCCACTTTCTTCCATCGCAAGATCAGCGACCTCCATGACAGCTTCGGACACCAGACCCAACCAAACACCACTGAACCCGCATCCCCGGCCATCACCCTCAACAACTGGACCCACATCAACACGGAAGAAACCAAATCCATCATGAACTCTATCCACTCCGGCGCCCCTTCGGACCCCTGCCCGCACTTCATCTTTAACAAAGCCGACGACATCATCGCCCCGCACCTCCAGACCGTCATCAACTCTTCTTTTTCTTCTGCTACCTTCCCCGAATGCTGGAAACACGCCGAAGTCAACGCCCTACTAAAGAAACCTACGGCTGACCCGAGCGACCTGAAAAACTTCCGCCCCATCTCTCTTCTGCCTTTCCCAGCCAAGGTAATAGAGAAGACCGTCAACAAACAGCTGACCACCTTCCTGGAAGACAACAACTAGCTCGACCCTTCACAAACCGGATTCCGAACCAACCACAGCACTGAAACCGCCCTCATCTCAGTCACAGACGACATCAGAACCCTGATGGACAACGGTGAAACAGTCGCCCTCATTCTCCTCGACCTCTCAGCTACCTTTGACACCGTCTGTCACCGCACCCTAATCACCCGCCTCCGCTCCACCGGGATCCCAGGCCAGGCCCTGGACTGGATCGCCTCCTTCCTCGCAAACCGTTCCCAAAGAGTTTACCTCCCTCCGTTTCGCTCAGAACCCACCGAGATCATCTGCGGCATACCTCAAGGCTCATCACTCAGCCCGACACTCTTCAATGTCTACATGAGCCCCCTCGCCAACATCGTACGCAAGCACAGCATCATCATCACCTCCTACGCCGACGACACCCAACTTATACTCTCCCTCACCAAGGACCCCGCCAGCGCCAAGACCAACCTACAAGAGGGTATGAAGGACGTCGCAGATTGGATGAGGCTCAGCCGCCTAAAGCTGAACTCTGAAAAAACGGAAGTCCTCATCCTCGGCAACACCCCGTCCGCCTGGGACGACTCCTGGTGGCCCACGGCCCTCGGCACCGCACCGACCCCCACAGACCACGCCCGCAACCTCGGCTTCATCTTGGACCCTCTTCTCACCATGACCAAGCAAGTCAACGCCGTGTCCTCCGCCTGCTTCCTCACCCTCCGCATGCTCCGCAAGATCTTCCGCTGGATCCCCGCCGACACCAGAAAAACCGTGACCCACGCCCTCGTCACGAGCCGCCTGGACTACGGCAACACCCTCTACGCCGGGACCACAGCCAAACTCCAAAATCGCCTGCAACGCATTCAAAACGCCTCGGCCCGCCTCATCCTCGACGTACCCCGCAGCAGCCACATCTCCGCACACCTGAGACACCTGCATTGGCTCCCACGCACACAAAGCCCTCCACGACAAGGGACCGGAATACCTCAACAGACGCCTCAGCTTCTACGTGCCCACCCGCCTCCTCCGCTCCTCTGGCCTCGCACTCGCTGCTGTCCCTCGCATCCGCCGCTCCACGGCGGGTGGGAGATCTTTCTCCTTCCTGGCGGTCAAGACCTGGAACTCCCTCCCCACCAGCCTCAGGACCACCCAGGACCACTCCGCTTTCTGGAGACTCCTAAAGACCTGGCTGTTCGAGCAGCGATAACCCCCCCTTTTCCCCTAGCGCCTTGAGACCCGCACGGGTGAGTAGCGCGCTTTATAAATGTTAATGATTTGATTTGATTTGATTCTCCACTCTTCTACACTGTATGACATGCCATTCTACTCCAGTGTACAACACTCCACTGTATAACACTACGCCACTCCACTGTACGACACAAGATTCCACTCTACTGCCATGGCACTGTACAACACACTGCTGACAGTCTACAACACTACTGCACTCTGCAGCATTCCACTCCACAGTATGACACTCCATTCTATAAAACCCCACTCAAGCCTACGATATGCTACTCCATGTAGTACACACCTTTGCACTATGACATGCTACTGTACTCTAGGATACTCTGATCTCTATGACCCTACTCTGTATGCCACTCTACTCCACTGTATAACACCCCATGCCACTGTAGTATACCAAACAACACTCCATTATATGAGACACCACTCCACGGTACTCTAAGACATACCACTACACAATACTCTATGACACACCACAGCACTCCAGGCCATTCCACTGTACAACAGTCTACTGCACTCTATGCCCCTCCAATCTATGCCACTGTAATTCACAATGTACAAGATGTACAAGTTACTTACCTTGGGTAACAAAATGTCTGGTAGAGACATTCTAGTTGCAGATTCCTTACCTTAGAATGTTCCCCTTAAGGGTGCCCAAAGCAGAGCCTTGCTGGGCCAAAGAAAGAATGAACAAAAAACCTCAGATAGAGGGGGGGGGAATGGGGGATAGATTAAATCAACAGATTTGTTGGTACACCATGCCACAAATTTATGCCAATGACAGGCGTATACTGTTCTGGTGGAGGGACGCCTGGCTGCCAAGATAACTTCACAGACTTCGGGTGGAAGATCAAAAGTCGGGAACTGTCGCCGCTCAATCTCCATTTGACATGGAGCCTAGACTCCGCCGGAGACCAGAGGCCTCTGATCTCCGCCTCTCCCATGTGGCCACCCCAACCCAGAAGCGACCCATCTGTCACTGTGGATAGATCTGGCTGGGGAAGGGAGAGGGATCTGCCGTGGACCCAATGCTGATTCAAAAGCCACCACTGCAGGACTTTCCCAGTCCCCTCCGAGATCTGGCCCATGTCGGAGAGATTCCCCAAATGCTGCACCCACTAAAACTTCAAGTCCCACTGCACAGCCCACATATGCCATCTGGCATGTGTCACTAGCAGGATGCAGGAGGCCATGAGGCCCAGCAGCCTCAGTCAGTCTCAACGAAACCCACAACAGAGGCTGAAAGACCAGAATCATAGCCTAAATATCTTGGACTTGCTTTTTTGGGAGGAAAAGCCCAAAACTGCACTGTATCCAGAACAGCTCTGATGAATGGGAGCGTCAGAGAAGAAGCCAGGTGTGACTTTGGCATGTTGATAGTGAACCCCAGCATGTGCAGGAGGCTCGCCGTAGTCTGAAGGTGGGAGACGACTTTCTGGACTGAGTCTGTCTTCAACAGCCAGTCGTGGAGGGAGGAAAAGACTGAGGGCCTGATTACAACTTTGGAGGAGGTGTTAATCCGTCCCAAAAGTGACGGATATACCACCAGCCGTATTACGAGTCCATTATATCCTATGGAACTCGTAATACGGCTGGTGGTATATCTGTCACATTTGGGATGGATTAACACCTCCTCCAAAGTTGTAATCAGGCCCTGAGACCCCTAACCTGCACAGATGAGCTGCAATCACCGCCATCACTTTCGTGAACACCCGAGGGGCGCTGATAAGGCTGAAGAGGTGTACGGTAAACTGATAGTGCTCGTGACCTATCACGAATCGCAGGTAACGTCTGTGAGCAGGCAAGAGGGGAATGTGGAAATAAGCGTCCTGCAAGTCCAACGCTACCATCCAGCCTCCTGAGTCTAAGGCAGACAGGACCTGAGCCAGGGTGAGAGTAATCGGTTGGAGTCAAGGATAACACGAGGGCTGAGTGTAAAGTTAGAGTGTGATTTATTGAAGAAAATAGTGAAGTAATAGCTATGCTTTTCTCTGGGTTTCTTGTACGGTTGTCCTTGTGTGCCTTCGGACTCTTTTCCCTGGATCCTTACTTCTTTGTTGTTTTTCTTCTCCTTTAGGGCTCCCAGGAAGCACATGCGGGGAGAAGAACAAGAACAGTATCGGTAAGTAGTTCTATTCTTTACCTGTCTCTATTCCTTTCTACCTCTTCTTTTCCTTACTCCTCTGTCTTACGCCCGTCTTGCTCTCTTTCTTCTTCCTTCTCTCTGTATTGGATATTACTGGCTTCTTTTCTTTCTCTCTCTCTCTTGTTTCTGTCTTATCTAGGACTCTGTGCCTCTGTACTTTTGATCCTGTCTCTTCTTTGGGGTTTTGCCCTTTCTGCCTGTAGCTTTTCTGCTCGTTTTCCTGTCCTTTCTGTGGGTTCCTTCTTCTTTTGTTCCTTCCCCTTCTATTACAGTGCCTTCAAGTGCCTTCAAGATTTCCTGGCAAACATCCTTTCTGCCAGTGACGTTCCTACGTTAAACTCTTCAGGCTTTAGTGGGTATTATACCTCTGTGTCTTTATTCAATGCAGAAGTCCTCATGAGATGCCGGTTTTTCTCCCCTTTTAGTTCGTTTCCCTCCACCCACTCCCCCTTGTGTTGTGTTCTCGTTCCTCCCTTCCTCCCGTACCCCTGGGTTTCTTAGTGGGGCGGGGACACACACCTGGTAGTGCCACGCTTCTCCAGAAGTGTGGCGGGATCCTTTGCTCGGCCTCCTGGCGCCACCTCGGTGCTCCGCTCTTCGGCTGCTACCTCCTCGTATTCTTCCTTCTTCCGGGGCAGACACAGCTCCTCAACGTCTCCGTCTTCCTCCTCCTCCTCGCCGCGTCTCCAGTCCTCCACGGGCATCGGCGTTTTCAACGCTCCTGATGTCCTGTTTCCACCTCGGCCCCTCCACGTCACCGGCGTTGCCAATTCCAGATTGGGTCCTGCCCCAGGTCGTTCCGGAGTACCTGGGGCAGGGTCAGCACCAGTTACGACTGTGCACGAGCCGTCTCTGACTGGCCCGTCACAGTGAGCATTTTGAATTTCTCCTTTTTGAGGAAGTAGTTGTGGTCCTGAAGGTCTAGGATAGGACGTAAGCCCTTGTCCTTTTTGGCACCAGAAAGTAGTAGGAATAACAACCGTGACCTACTTCTGGCACAGGGACCTTCTCTATGGCTCCCGTGGCCAAGAGAGCTGCGACTTCCTGGCGGAGAAGTGCCAAATGATCCTCCGGAGTTGGCTGATTGATGGAGGCATGGGATGGAATAGCCCTTTTGAACTATCTGCCAAACCCGCCTGTCTGTAGTGATGAATTCCCAGTGGGGGCGGTGATGGCGAATCCTACCGCCAACTGGATCGGAGTGAAGGGACAGACTAGGAGGGTTTGGAGGCTGCAGCGGGGCCGGGTGGACTGGGCAGACCTCTGGCTCCCTGTCCCATGCGAGATTCCGCATCTCTGGACACGCAGCGGCTAAACAGCATGGGTGGCATGGTGGGGGACATGACAGGGAGCCCCTTCCGTGGCCACGAAAGGGGCAAAAGGCATACTGTTGGGGGCGAGGTGCAGCAGAAAGGCCGAGGAACAGAGCTGTAGCCCGGGAGTCCTTGTGTCTCTCCAAGGTAGAGTCCGCCTTGTCTCCAAAGAGACGGGAGCTATCAAAGGGCATGTCCATTGGATATTGTTGGACATTCCCCCGAAAAACCAGAAGTGTGCAACCAAGCGTGATGTCTCAAGGCCACCGTCATAGCAACTGATCTGCCCAGAGAGTTGGTCATGTCCAGTCCACATCGGATCGTGAACTTCGTAGCATCTCTCCCATCATTGACAGCTTGGAAAACAATAGCATGGGCCTCCTCCATGATCTGCGCGAACGTATCCCACAGAGAGTGGGTATAGCGGCCCAAAAGGCATGCGGTGTTCACGGACCTCAGCACAAGACTGGAGGAAGAAAACATCTCCCTCCCAAATTGTTCCAGCCTTTTTGATTCCCTATCTGGGGGTGCGGAAGGGAATGGGCCCGAGGAAGAGGAAGCCTGGATGACAAGAATCTCAGGCGTGGGGTGTTGGGACAGGAATTTAGGGTTGTTCGGTGTGGGCTGATGGCGGCATGCGATAGCCCTGTTCACAGGAGCCCCTGTGTTGGGTTTGGACCAAGTACCCAAAAGGAAATCGGTGAGGGCTTCACTGAATGGCAAAAGGGGCTTAGATGTGGAAGCCCCTGGCTGAAGCACCTCCGTCAGGAGATTGGACCTAAAGTAGGAAGCGCAAGGACCAGGACCTCAGCCGCCCTACTGACCACCATAGCATAAGTCGCTACCTCGGCCGTAGCCACGGTAGGAGGAGATAGCATGCCAGCGCCGGGAGAAGTGTCCAGTCTGCTGGCCTCGCTCAATTTTTGTGCCCAGTCCAAAGATGATTCATCCGGGTATTCATAAGGGTCCAGAGACCCCCTCCAAACCTTTCCTGAATTCGTACCCATAAGGAAAAGGGTCCAAATCTGACCTGGGGTGAGTAGGGCCCCCATCGAAGACAGAGGTAGCATTGGCCGACGTCGCTCCGACGCCGAGTCATCTGGGATAAGGATCGGTTCGACGTCGATGGTGGGCACTATTGACATAGGAAGCGTCAGTCGAACCGGCGCTGGGGAAGGTCTCAGTGGTATGACCTGTGTCGGTGCGGATCCGGAGGGGACCTTGGTGGACAGAGAGGAACCTGAAGGCCCCTCGTTCGTATCCCTTGGGCACAAAGGTACTGTATCGGGGTTGGTCTGCCAAAAATGAGGCACATGGCCCCATAAAACTCCTTTAATTGGGCGGGGGTCGCTCCAGCTCCCCGAAGCAGGCTTCGAAGACGGAGGCCTCAAGCATCAACGCCCCTCCCGCATCGCATCAGCCGAGCGACAGAGTGAAGTCGAAGGGACCTCTTCAACTTCTTCTTCTTACCTGTGCCCGAAGACTTGGAGGAAGAAGAACGGTGGTGACTCAGCGAACTGTCTCGAGAACTTCCTCTTGAGCGAGACAGGACCTATGCGGAGTAGAGCGCCGGGCCGACATAAGCTTGAGGGACCGCTCCCTCGAGGCCTTCGGGTGCATGACCTGGCACTCTGAGCACGACTTTGGGTCGTGGTCGCGCTCCAAGCACCACAAACAGACCCGATGCGGATCCGTCACCGACATCATCCACTGACAGTCCTCGCATGGCTTAAAACCAGTCTTCGAGGACATCTCGACGCACCAAAACCTCACCAAAAAAAAACTCAACAAAATGGTCCAAGTCGGTCAAAAAGAGACCAGGGTAGCTCTCTCCAGATCAGCGCAGAAAGAAAAGAACTGATGTCACTGCACTAAGGCGGCATCTATGTACTACTCCCAACGTCATCACGGCGACTACTACGCCAATGAAGCCCATGGAGTCGACCAACGCCACCTACCGAGGCGCAAGGGTATTGCTCGAAGAAAAAAATCTCCGGATCCAGTCTGACTCCAGGGGGAAAAAATCAGAAACTGGAAGTCTCTATCAGATGTCACCACACTGTGACACTCCACTCTACACCACGTCACTCCACTGTGCTAGATGCCACTCCACTGAACACCCCTCTACTCTAAAACAACTCTTTGACATGCCACTCCATTCTATTATACAACTCTAGTTTACGCCATTCCACTGCACGCCAATCTACAAAACTGCAAAGCATGCATAACATGCAACTGCACACCATTTTATGACAAACCCACTCCATGATGCAATACTCAACTCCACTCTATGCTTTTCCACTGTATTCAACGCTACTCTAAACCACTCTACTCTACAAAAATCAACTCAACTTCGATACTCTACTGTATGACACTCTACACACCTCCACTCTACCAAACGGCACTCCACTCCAAGATGCTCCACTCTATGACAGTCTACAATCCTTTACTCTATGCCCCTCTACTCAACTTAATGCTACTTTTTAACAATCTACTCTATACCACTCTAAGGTAATCTACTCCATTACACTCATCCACTCCACAAAACTCAATGACTCATTATGTCACGGATTTCAATGGTCTTACCGTCGCAGCTGAGAGGCGTAGGGGAACGGCCCTTGTTCCGGCGGGTTCTGCTCTGGCCGAGGTAGGGGCGACCCCTTCCGGTAGCCACGGTGCTGTTTGGTATGAGCGAACCACTACAGTCCGTGCCCTCCAGAAGGAGTCCCAGAGGAAAAACCCCAGTAGGGTAAAAAACCTCCACAGGAACTCCCTGAAACGAAAGGAGAACACCAGGGCGTTAGGACCGAAGATCAGGAAGGCTGGAATACAAGGCAGGTCAGGAACACACAAGATTCGCAGAAGGAAATCAATCAGAGCGTGACTACCACCAAGGAGTGTTGCAACGCAATGGACAAGCAGTTGGAATCCCCTTATATACCCCTGGACAGGAAATAGGAAACAGGAAGTAGAACACCACCATCTTGGATTGGGAAAAAGAAAACAATAGTGAATTAGGTATGTGCGTTAAACAATGCATGCTGGGCAGAGAGGAAGCGGTCAGCATGCTGGGAAGAGAAAAGGCAAGTATAAAGTACCCCAAGTGCAAGGGTTCGGTTTGTTTCTAGGAACATCGGTAAGTGGTGGGCAGGTAATGGACATGCAAGAAAAAATAAATGTTAAGCGCATAATGCGCTGTATGCGGCCATGCCTGAAACCCCCTCGGGGTCTCAGGCTCTGCCGCGTCTGCCTTTATGGCAGTACTTGAAATAAGGGAAGCGGCGAGTGCCGCGACCCCTAGACCGGCTCCTTGGAGCCTCCATGGCTCTCGCTCGAGCCGCGGCAACCCCCGCGACCTGAGCGTCGGCCGCGGCGCTTACCGCGACCCGAGTGCCGGCCGCGGCGCTCTCCGCGACCCGGGCGCCGGCTGTGGCAGAATTAACGTGCCGCGCCGCGGCAACCTGAGCCCGCGGCCGCGGCATAAGACATTACACCACTCTATGCACTGTACTTCCCTCTGATATTCTACTCCACTGTATGACACACTACTCTACTCCACTGTATGACAGGCTACACTCTATGGTACTCTGCTCCACTCTCTGCCACCACTTACCAACATACCACTTCACTCTATGAAACCCCACTCCACAATACTAGACTCTAAAACTCCTCCACATTGAGACACTCTATATCCCTGTACAACACTACTACAGTCTACAAAACTCCACTGTATGACAACGCCACTCCACAACACTCTACTGGACTTTATGCCGCGCCATTCTACGACAGTATACACCACTCTAAATACAATCCGATATCATTATAGTAGTTTATTATAAACTTACCATGTACGATGGAGCCACCATTAGTCACATGTATAACTTACCTTTTAGCTCCATATTAATTACAATGTTATAGTTCTATACCTAAAAAAAAGTAATGGTTAATATTGGCACAAGCGCTTTATTTTTTTTTAGATATTTGGTTAGTTCAGAAAAAAAAAAAAAACATTTTTTTTCTCTCATTTAAAAAGTTTTTTCTGGAACCTTTTTCCCCCCACAGGTCAACATGACCAACCATAAAAGGTCTACACAAGACAATAGGACAACAAAGGGGAATGAAAAAACTAAGGGTGTTTGGGGAGGGGGGGGATGGGGGGGTAATACACTGATGAGCCATGACAAGCTCACCGTGTGTGGTGAAATTTCTCTGCCTTGATACAATCCTGATGGAGACAGTATATTGCAGTCTTGCTATTCTGCTCTACAATTTGTTGGCTTTGCCTCAACAGCTTCTCTGGCACTGTGGTACCAGGAGCAGGTACTGAATAGAGGACAGATGCAGCGGGTGATGGTAAAGGAGGTGCTCGAGCTGCAGACTTCGAAGGTGGTGCAGGAGGGACACATTGTGGGTGGTGGTGGAGGTCTTGCAGATGCTGAAGTAGTGAAAAGTCTTGCAGTAGCCGTACAACTGACCGCAACCGATGTTGCTACCATGGCCTCTTCCAACTCCTTCTTACGCCTCTTTTCAGCCTGCACCAACTTGGCTGAATTGATTGTGTGGATGTGTTTCTGTAATCCCGTCGTACCAAAAGAGTACTGCTTGATATTACCCTGGGAAATTAACTTCATGTAAAGGTTGCATGTTAGCAGTTTGGTGTTAACTTTTTTTCTCCAGCTGGCATGGAGAGACTCTCCTACACAGTCATTCAGTTTCTTCCTTCGCTCGACTTCCTGTTCCTCCTCATAGAGCCTTCTCTCCAGCTCTTCTTGCTCATCCTCAAGCAGAACAGGATTTTATTTGTCTGCCATTTTAAATCACCCAAATATCAAAGGTGGCTTGGAAGTACCAGATTTTCTCTGGGAGAAGTAGTACAGTAGACAGAGGTCTAAGCCAAAGAAATGCTGTTTAACAAACAGAAGGTACTGAGGTACTATCACAACCTTACCTTGGAAGTACTGTGGTGCTTCTGAAATAATATCACAAACAACATAGGAAAGATATAGGCGGTCATTCTGACCGCGGCGGGCGGCGGTAGCCGCCCGCCACGCGATTACCGCCATATGGCCGCTCCGCGGTCAAAAGACCGCGCAGCCATTCTGGCTTTCCCGCTGGGCCGGCGGGCGACCGCCAAAAGAGCGCCCGCCGGCCCAGCGGGAAAGGCCCTGCAACAAGGAAGCCGGCTCCTTGGCCAGTGGCATGGGCAGTGCAGGGGCCCCCAGGGGCCCCACGACACCCGTTCCCGCCATCCTGTTCCTGGCGGTAAATACCGCCAGAAACAGGATGGCGGGAAGGGGGTCGGAAGCAGCGCCGCCATGGAGATTCAGCCCATGCTGGGGAAATCCGGCGGGAAACCGCCGGATCCCCTTTTCTGACTGCGGCTTTACCGCCGCGGTCAGAATGGGCTGGGAAGCACCGCCAGCCTGCTGGCGGTGCTTCCGTGGTCCCCGGCCCTGGCGGTCTTGGACCGCCAGGGTCGGAATGACCCCCATAGAGTGGCTCTCTATGTATTTTTAAAGTAAAAGTATTTCAACAAATTAAAGAAGTAAAAAATAATGTGATTATTTAATAACACCAAGGGTGTTATGAGCACAGCCCTATACTACTAAATATCACTGACAACCACAGACCCTCTGATAACTGTTAGGAAGTAGGACCACCTAGGCTACAAACATAGCCCAAACATCCTAAATACCGCCAACAACTATAGAGACTGTGCTGAGTGTTGAAACTTAACACAGCGTTTTTTCTTCTGAAAAGAAACACCAGAAGTGGAAAATTACACCTCATCAGCTCTATTTACATATGTTTCCACATAAATATAGTAAATTTCTGTATGGCTGTTCTGAAAAACTATAATGTATTTAGTTTGTTTTATGTTGGAGAACAATATTTCTCAAGTAAAAAAAACCATGTAAATTCAATGACAAAACCGAAGGGTAACCCCTTCGCTGCCAGGCCTTTTCCCCCTCCTGTGCCAGGCCTTTTTTTGCCTATTTGTAATAGTTCTTACTTAGGCCCTCATAACTTTTTGTCCACATAAGCTACCCACGCCAAATTTGTGTCCTTTTTTCCCCCAACATCCTAGGGATTCTAGAGGTACCCAGACTTTGTGGGTTCCCCTGAAGGAGACCAAGAAATTAGCCAAAATACAGTGAAAATTGTTTTTTGTTTTTTAAAAAAAAATGGAAAAAAGGGCTGCAGAAGAAGGCTTGTGTTTTTTCCCCCTGAAAATGGCATCAACAAAGGGGTTGCATGCTAAAATCACCAGCTTCCCAGCTTTCAAGAACAGGCAGACTTGAATCAGAAAACCCAATTTTTCAACACAATTTTGGCATTTTACTGGGACATACCCCATTTTTACGATTTTGTGTGCTTTCATCCTCCTTCCAGTCAGTGACAGAAATGGGTGTGAAACCAATGCTGGATCCCAGACATCCTAAACATTCCTGAAAAGTAGACAAAATTCTGAATTCAGCAATGGGTAATTTGTGTAGATCCTACAAGGGTTTCCTACAGAAAATAACAACTGAAATAAAAAAATATTGTAATTGAGGTGAAAAAAACAGCCATTTTTCTCTACGTTTTACTCTGTAACTTTTTCCTGCGATGTCAGATTTTTGAAAGCAATAAACCATTATGTCTGCTGGACTCTTCTGGTTGCAGGGATATATAGGGCTTGTAGGTTCATGAAGAATCCTAGGTACCCAGAGCCAATAAATGAGCTGCACCTTGCAGTGGGTTTTCATTCTATACCGGGTATGCAGCAATTCATTTGCTGAAATATAAAGAGTCAAAAATAGGTATCAAGAAAACCTTTGTATTTCCAAAATGGGCACAAGATAAGGTGTTGAGGAGCAGTGGTTATTTGCACATCTCTGAATCCTGGGGTGCCCATACTAGCATGTGGATTACAGGGCATTTCTCAAATAGACGTCTTTTTTACACACTGTCTTATATTTGGAAGGAGAAAATGTAGAGAAAGACAAGGGGCAATAACACTTGTTTTGCTATTCTACGTTCTTCCAAATCTCCCGATACAAATGGTACCTCACTTGTGTGGATAGGCTTAGTGCCCGCGACAGGAAATGTCCCAAAACACAACGTTGATACATCCCATTTTCGCAAAGAAAACAGAGCTGTTTTTGCAAAGTGCCTACCTGTGGATTTTGGCATCTAGCTCAGCCGCCACCTAGGGAAACCTACCAAACCTGTGCATTTTTGAAAACTAGAAACCTAGGGGAATCCAAGATGGGGTGACTTGTCGAGCTCTCACCAGGTTCTGTTACCCAGAATCCTTTGCAAACCTCAAAATGGGGCACATTGGGAGGTGTAGTGTAACTAAGATCCATAACAGCTAGGGGGCTAAAAGTTTATTTTTGTAAATATCTACAAGCTTTCAAACATTATAAGGAGACATTCATAAGTAGGTGAGCTTAAGCGCCCACTTATAAATAATGGAGCACCGGCTCTCTTGCGATGCTTACTTTTTTGCTTTTTTCCTTCCAATGAAGGAAAATATTCTTACAATAAGGCAGAGTGAGTATCCAATATGCATGCATTCTTGTGCCAGTGCTGCGTTTCATTTTGTCTGCAATTGTGTATATCGTGAACAATCGGCATAATATCCATATTTTGACAAGCGCACAACACTCACATTTCGCCTGTTATCGCCCAAATAACTAAAAAGGCTTTCACCCACCAATAAAAGGTACAGAATGTCAAAAAGGCTGATGTGCCATAACAATCTGGTGAGTAATCATTTTAGTTTCAGATTTGCTCACCGAGATAGAGGTCTTATCATAAAACACGTCTGCACCATCGTGGCACACCCCTTTTTAACTTGACAACCATTTGAGCATTCTGCACACTCCTAGATATCCCACTGAATGCATTTTTCCCTAGGTTTGGTCACACCAGTTGAGTTTTAAAGATGCAAAGACAAGATTTCGTATGAATCCAGGTATCCACCTTAACTAAATGGGTGCAAATGCACCTCTGTCATACATCTACACAAAAATCTGGAATATATATATATATATATATATATATATATATATATATATATATATATATATATGGAAAATGTCACTTACCCAGTGTACATCTGTTCGTGGCATGTTCTGCTGCAGATTCACATGCTATGCATAGTCTGCCTTCTAGTGTTGGGCTCGGAGTGTTACAAGTTGTTTTTCTTCGAAGAAGTGTTTTTGAGTCACGGGATCGAGTGACTCCTCCTCTTCGGCTCCATTGCACATGGGCATCGACTCCATGTTAGATTGTTTTCCTACAGAGGGTAAGGTAGGAGTGATAGAGTATAAAGAAAAGAGATGTCCATGCAAATGGAATATATATATATATATATATATATATATATATATATAAATATATATATATACACACACATACATATATATATATATATATATATATATATATATATATATATATATATGGAAAATGTCACTTACCCAGTGTACATCTGTTCGTGGCATGAGACACTGCAGATTCACATGCTGTGCATTATCCTGCCATCTAGTGTTGGGCTCGGAGTGTTACAAGTTGTTTTTCTTCGAAGAAGTCTTTTCGAGTCACGAGACCGAGGGACTCCTCCCTTTCGGCTCCATTGCGCATGGGCGTCGACTCCATCTTAGATTGTTTTCCCCGCAGAGGGTGAGGTAGGAGTTGTGAATATACTAAATGTGCCCATGCAATGGAGTAAGTATGTATGTACATAATGTGTATTAAAATAGTATTTATTTACAAATTTACAATTTTCATTCAACTTATAACGGCTACAGGCTCCCGGGGAGGTGGGAGGGCGCATGTGAATCTGCAGCGACTCATGCCACGAACAGATGTACACTGGGTAAGTGACATTTTCCGTTCAATGGCATGTGTAGCTGCAGATACACATGCTGTGCATAGACTAATAAGCACTAATCACTGCCAAAAAAGCGGTGGCTTAGCCTGTAGGAGTTGAAGTTGTCTGAAATAATGTTCTTAATACAGCCTGTCCTACTGTGGCTTGTTGTGTTGTTAACACATCTACACAGTAATGTTTTGTGAATGTATGAGGCGTAGACCATGTGGCTGCCTTACAAATTTCTGTCATAGGTATATTTCCTAGAAAGGCCATTGTGGCGCCTTTTTTCCTAGTGGATTGCGCTCTTGGTGTAATAGGTAGATCTCTTTTTGCTTTAATATAGCAAGTTTGAATACATTTCACTATGCATCTGGCAATGCCTTGCTTGGATATAGGATTACCTGCATGAGGTTTCTGGAAGGCTACAAACAATTGTTTTGTTTTACGAAACTGTTTTGTTCTGTCAATGTAATACATTAGTGCTCTTTTTATGTCTAATGTATGTAAGGCTCTTTCGACTACTGAGTCTGGTTGTGGAAAGAAGACTGGGAGTTCCACTGTTTGGTTTAGGTGGAATGGTGATATAACCTTTGGTAAGAATTTGGGATTTGTACGGAGAACCACTTTATGTTTATGTATTTGTATAAAGGGTTCTTGTATAGTAAATGCTTGTATCTCACTTACTCTTCTAAGTGACGTGATAGCTATTAGAAAGGCTACCTTCCAAGTTAAGTATTGCATTTCACAAGAGTGCATGGGTTCAAATGGTGGTCCCATGAGTTGTGTTAATACAATATTAAGGTTCCACGAAGGTACTGGTGGTGTTCTCGGGGGTATGATTCTTTTTAATCCCTCCATAAATGCTTTGATGACTGGGATTCTAAAAAGCGATGTTGAATGTGTAATCTGCAGATAGGCAGATATTGCTGTGAGATGTATTTTAATAGAAGAGAATGCTAGTTTAGACTTTTGTAAGTGTAATAAGTAACTTACAATGTCCTTTGCGGAAGCATGTAGTGGTTGAATTTGATTATTGTGGCAGTAGTAAACAAATATTTTCCATTTGTTTGCATAACAATATCTTGTAGTAGGTTTTCTAGCTTGTTTAATGACCTCCATACATTCTTGTGTAAGGTCTAAGTGTCCAAATTCTAAGACTTCAGGAGCCAGATTGAGCGATGCTGGATTCGGGTGTCTGATCTGCTGTTTGTGTTGTGTTAGCATGTCTGGCCTGTTTGGTAACTTGATGTGAGGTACTACTGATAAATCTAGCAATGTTGTGTACCATGGTTGGCGAGCCCAGGTTGGTGCTATAAGTATTAGTTTGAGTTTGTTTTGACTTAGTTTGTTTACCAGATAAGGAATGAGTGGGAGAGGGGGAAAAGCGTAAGCAAATATCCCTGACCAACTGATCCATAACGCATTGCCCTTGGACTGAGGGTGTGGGTACCTGGACGCAAAGTTTTGACATTTTGCATTTTCTTCTGTTGCAAATAGGTCTATTTTTGGTGTTCCCCAGCGTAGAAAGTAATCTTGTAGGATCTGAGGATGAATTTCCCATTCGTGTGTTTGTTGGTGATCTCGACTGAGATTGTCAGCTAACTGGTTCTGAATACCTGGGATGTATTGTGCTATTAGGCGAATGTGATTGTGAATTGCCCAATGCCAAATTTTCTGTGCTAAGAGACACAGTTGTGACGAGTGTGTTCCTCCTTGTTTGTTGAGGTAATACATTGTCGTCATGTTGTCGGTTTTGACAAGAATGTGTTTGTGGGCTATCAGTGGTTGAAATGCTTTTAATGCTAGAAACACTGCCCACAGTTCTAACTGGTTTCTGTGCAGTTGTTTTTGTTGATTGTCCCATTGTCCCTGAATTCTGTGCTGGTTGAGGTGTGCTCCCCACCCTATCATGGAAGCATCTGTTGTGATCACTTCTTGAGGCACTGGGTCTTGGAATGGCCGCCCTTGGTTTAAATTTATAGGGTTCCACCATTGAAGCGAGAAGTGTGTTTGGCGGTCTATCAACACTAGATCTTGGAGTTGACTCTGTGCTTGCGTCCATTGTTTTGCTAGGCACTGTTGTAAGGGCCGCATGTGTAATCTTGCGTTTGGGACAATGGCTATGCATGAGGACATCATGCCTAGAAGTTTCATTACAAACCTTACTTGGTAGTGTTGATTTGGCTGTATGTTTAATGTAATATTCTGAAACGCTTCTACCCTTTGTGGACTTGGTGTGGCAATCGCTTTTTGTGTGTTGCTCCCAAGTATTGTTGTATCTGGGATGGCTGCAGATGTGATTTTTGGTAATTTATAGAAAACCCTAGTTTGTGTAGAGTTTCTATAACGTATTGCGTGTGAAGAAGACACTGTTGTTGAGTGCTGGTTTTTATTAACCAATCGTCTAAGTATGGGAATACGTGCATGTGCTGTCTCCTTAAATGAGCGGCTACTACTGCAAGGCATTTTGTGAATACCCTTGGGGCTGTTGTTATCCCGAACGGTAACGCCTTGAATTGATAGTGCACGCCGTGTATTACAAACCTTAAGTATTTTCTGTGCGAAGGATGTATGGGTATGTGAAAGTATGCATCCTTGAGATCTAACGTTGACATGTAGTCCTGTTTTTTGAGCAAGTGAACCACGTCTTGAAGTGTTACCATGTGGAAGTGATCTGATTTGATGAAGAGATTCAGCGTTCTGAGGTCTAATACGGGTCTCAACGTTTTGTCTTTCTTTGGAATTAGGAAATATAGTGAGTAGACACCTGTTCCTTTTTGATGGTTGGGTACTAACTATTGCTTGTTTTTGTAACAATGCTTGGACTTCTAGTTGTAACAGGTCTAAGTGTTGTTTGGACATATTGTGTGCTCTTGGGGGCACATCTGGCGGGAAATTTATGAATTCTATGCAATAACCATGTTGGATAATGACTAGGACCCTTGCGTCCGTAGTTGTGTGTCCAGTTTTTGTAGTATGCAGTAAGTCTCCCCCCCCACTGGTGTTAAGTGTTGGGGTTTTGTGACATTGAAGTCACTGTTTGGTTTGACTTGTTTTAGGGCTTTGGAATTTTCCCCTTGCTCTTGGGAATTGTCCACCCCTATATGAGCCTCGAAACCCTCCTCTCTGGTATTGCCCGATAGGTGGGTCTGGTTTGTGAGGTGGAAGGCTCTGGTGTTTGCATACGAAACCCCCTCTAAATTGTGGCTTTCTAAATGTGCCTCTGCTTTGTGGGGAGTAGAGCTCACCCATGGCTTTGGCCGTGTCTGTGTCCTTCTTTAATTTCTCAATTGCTGTGTCCACCTCCGGCCCAAACAATTGCTCCTGGTTAAAAGGCATGTTTAACACAGGTTGCTGGATTTCTGGTTTGAATCCGGAGCTCCGTAACCATGCGTGCCTGCGAATGGTTACCGCAGTGTTGACTGTCTGTGCTGCTGTGTCTGCCGAGTCCAATGCGGACCTTATCTGGTTGTTGGATATTGCTTGTCCTTCTTCAACAACCTGTTGGGCACGTTTCTGGTGTTCTTTGGGCAAGTGCTGTATAATGTGTTGCATCTCGTCCCAGTGTGCCCTGTCGTAGCGAGCCAGTAGGGCTTGCGAGTTTGCGATCCGCCATTGATTGGCTGCCTGTGCTGCCACTCGTTTGCCCGCTGCATCAAACTTCCTACTCTCTTTGTCAGGCGGTGGTGCGTCTCCTGATGATTGAGAGTTTGCCCTCTTTCTTGCTGCTCCCACAACCACCGAATCTGGTGTCAGTTGCTGTGTTATAAACACAGGGTCCATTGGTGGAGGTTTGTATTTTTTCTCCACCCTAGGCGTGATAGCCCTTCCTTTCACTGGCTCCTGGAAGACCTGTTTTGCGTGCTTGAGCATGCCTGGGAGCATTGGCAGACTTTGGTAGGAAGTGTGAGTGGATGCCAAGGAATTGAATAGGAAATCATCCTCTATTGGCTCCGAATGCATTGCTACATTGTGGAATGTAGCTGCCCTTGATAGTACCTGCGTGTATGCAGTACTGCCCTCTGGAGGTGACGGCCTTGTTGGGTAACAATCTGGACTGTTGTCGGATACCGGGGCACCATATTAGTCCCATGCATCCGGATCATCCTGTGTCATCCCTGTATGTGTCGGTGACTGCATTGGGGGGTGTTGTTACCGGGGACAGCTGTGGTGAATGTAGTGGAGAAGGCTGTGGCGAAAACCTTGGTGGTGGTGTTTTATCTCTTGCCACCTTTGCCTTCGGCTGCATTTCTGACTCATGAAATGCCAGCTTTCTTTTGATTTTAATTGGAGGAAGAATTTGTATTTTTCCAGTCTCTTTCTGGATATGCAGCCTCCTTTGGGTATGGTCTGGTTCCCCCATACCTATTTCCTGTTCAAATCTATGTTCATGCATTTGGCCGGAAAGTCCTTGCTCTTCCGTGTAAGAGCCTAATTTCGGCTCCAAGGCTGCTTTTTTCGGTACCGAAGGTTTCGAAACAGTCTTTTTCGGTTCAGAGGTAACTTTTTTCACCTTGGGTGAGTCGAACTCTCGGTGCCGAGATCGTTCGGAGCCTGAATCTCGACCGGAGTCGTATGTTTTCGGCAGTTGTTTGGCCCTTTTCGGTGCCGATGTTTGGTCACCGTCTTTTTGATGGGTTAAGCCATGGCCTGCTGGCGGTGGCATCCCCTTGACCTTTACGATCTTGGACTGAGTCTTGGACGGGGCAGTTTTACTCACAGTTTTCTGCGTTGTCGTTGGTCGCTCACTTTCGGAGTCGTCTGAGTCCGTTCCCTGGATGGAGATTCTTTCCTCCTCCTCAACGTCGAGCTGTTCTCTCGGCGTCAACGCCATTTGTAGTCTTCTGGCTCTTCGATCGCGTAGGGTCTTTTTCGATCGAAATGCCCGACAGGCCTCACAAGTATCCTCCCTGTGTTTCGGTGATAGACACAGATTACAGACCAAGTGTTGGTCTGTATAAGGCTACTTCGCGTGGCACTTCGGCAGAAGCGGAAGGGGGTCAGGTCCATTAGTTTCGACGATGGACGCGGTCGGGCCGACCAGGCCCCGCTAAAGAGCAGAAGCCCCGAAGGGCCGCCGGAGCGCTTCTACTGTTGGTGTTGATATGCTAACACTAAACCAGTACCGAGCGCGAACAATACAGTTGAATTTTCGATATTTAGCTAACTTTCCCGATTCGAAATACGGAGCGAAGAGGAACACTTCCGAACCCGATGGCGGAAAGAAAACAATCTAAGATGGAGTCGACGCCCAGGCGCAATGGAGCCGAAAGGGAGGAGTCCCTCGGTCTCGAGACTCGAAAAGACTTCTTCGAAGAAAAACAACTTGTAACACTCCGAGCCGAACACTAGATGGCAGGATAATGCACAGCATGTGTATCTGCAGCTTCACATGCCATTGAATATATATATATATATATATATATATATATATATATATATATATATATATATATATATGGAAAATGTCACTTACCCAGTGTACATCTGTTCGTGGCATTAGTCGCTGCAGATTCACATGCTGTGCACATCCCGCCATCTGGTGTTGGGCTCGGAGTGTTACAAGTTGTTTTTCTTCGAAAAAGTCTTTTTTCGAGTCACGAGACCAAAGGACTCCTCCCATTTCGACTCCATTGCGCATGGGCGTCGACTCCATCTTAGATTGTTTTCCCCGCAGAGGGTGAGGTAGGAGTTGTGTATGCTAGTAATAGTGCCCATGCAATGGAGTGAATACGTATGTGCATAATGAAGTTTAAAGTAATATATTTACAAATTTACAAATGTTCAAGATCAACTTCTAAACGGCTACAGGCTCCTGGGGAGGCGGGTGGGCGCATGTGAATCTGCAGCGACTAATGCCACGAACAGAAGTACACTGGGTAAGTGACATTTTCCGTTCGATGGCATGTGTAGCTGCAGATACACATGCTGTGCATAGACTAGTAAGCAGTTTTCTCCCCAAAAGCGGTGGTTCAGCCTGTAGGAGTTGAAGTTGTTTGAAATAATGTTCGTAGTACAGCTTGACCTACTGTGGCCTGTTGTGCAGTTAACACATCTACACAGTAGTGTTTGGTAAATGTATGAGGCGTAGACCATGTTGCTGCCTTACATATTTCGTTCATTGGAATATTTCCTAGAAAGGCCATGGTAGCACCTTTTTTTCTGGTTGAGTGTGCCTTTGGTGTAATAGGCAGCTCTCTCTTTGCTTTAAGATAGCAGGTTTGAATACACTTAACTATCCATCTAGCAATGCCTTGTTTAGAAATTGGATTCCCTGTATGAGGTTTTTGGAAAGCAATAAATAGTTGTTTTGTTTTTCGAATTAGTTTTGTTCTGTCAATGTAGTACATTAGCGCTCTTTTGATGTCTAATGTATGCAGTGCACTTTCAGCTACAGAATCTGGCTGTGGGAAGAACACTGGTAATTCTACCGTTTGATTCAAGTGGAACGGTGAGATCACTTTTGGTAAAAATTTTGGATTGTCCGTAGAACTACTTTATGCTTGTGTATTTGAATAAATGGTTCTTGTATGGTAAATGCTTGAATTTCACTCACTCTTCTTAGAGATGTGATGGCAATTAAAAATGCAACTTTCCATGTTAAGTATTGCATTTCACAAGAGTGCATGGGCTCAAAAGGTGGACCCATGAGTCGTGTTAAGACAATGTTGAGGTTCCATGAAGGAACTGATGGTGTTCGTGGTGGTATAATTCTCTTTAGGCCTTCCATAAATGCTTTTATGACTGGTATCCTAAATAATGAAGTTGAGTGCGTAATTTGCAGGTAGGCTGAAATTGCGGTAAGATGTATCTTTATTGAAGAGAAAGCTAGCTTTGACTTTTGCAATTGTAGTAAGTATCCTACTATATATTTGGCAGATGCGTGTAAGGGTTGAATTTGATTATTATGGCAGTAATAAACAAATCTTTTCCACTTATTTGCATAGCAGTGTCTAGTGGTAGGTTTCCTAGCTTGTCTTATGACCTCCATACATTCTTGTGTGAGGTCTAAGTGTCCGAATTCTAGGATTTCAGGAGCCAAATTGCTAGATTCAGCGATGCTGGATTTGGATGTCTGATCTGTTGTTTGTGTTGTGTTAACAGATCCGGTCTGTTTGGTAGTTTGACATGAGGTACTACTGAGAGGTCTAGTAGTGTTGTGTACCAAGGTTGTCTTGCCCATGTCGGTGCTATTAGTATGAGTTTGAGTTTGTTTTGACTCAATTTGTTTACTAGATATGGAAGGAGTGGGAGAGGGGGAAAAGCGTAAGCAAATATCCCTGACCAGCTCATCCATAACGCATTGCCCTGAGACTGATCTTGTGGGTACCTGGATGCGAAGTTTTGGCATTTTGAGTTTTCCTTTGTTGCAAATAGATCTATTTGTGGTGTTCCCCACATTTGGAAGTAAGTGTTTAGTATTTGGGGGTGAATCTCCCATTCGTGGATCTGTTGGTGATCCCGAGAGAGATTGTCTGCTAACTGGTTCTGAATTCCTGGAATAAATTGTGCTATTAGGCGAATGTGGTTGTGAATCGCCCAATGCCATATTTTCTGTGTTAGGAGACACAACTGTGTCGAGTGTGTGCCTCCTATTTGTTTAGGTAATACATTGTTGTCATGTTGTCTGTTTTGACAAGAATGTGTTTGTGGCTTATTACGGGTTGAAATGCTTTGAGCGCTAGAAATACCGCTAACAGTTCTAAGTGATTTATGTGAAACTGTTTTTGCTGTATGTCCCATTGTCCTTGGATGCTGTGTTGATTGAGGTGTGCTCCCCACCCTATCATGGAAGCATCTGTTGTTATTACGTATTGTGGCACTGGGTCTTGGAAAGGCCGCCCTTGGTTTAAATTTATACTGTTCCACCATTGAAGCGAGATGTATGTTTGGCGGTCTATCAACACCAGATCTAGAAGCTGACCCTGTGCTTGTGACCATTGTGATGCTAGGCACTGTTGTAAGGGCCGCATGTGCAACCTTGCGTTTGGGACAATGGCTATGCATGAAGACATCATGCCTAATAGTTTCATCACCAGTTTGACTTGTATCTTTTGTTTTGGATACATGGTCTGTATTACATTGTGAAATGTGTGAACTCTTTGTGGACTTGGAGTGGCAATCCCTTTTGCTGTGTTGATTGTTGCTCCTAAGTATTGCTGTGTTTGACACGGCAGAAGGTGTGACTTTGTGTAGTTGATTGAGAAACCTAGTTTGTGGAGGATTTCTATGACATATTTTGTGTGTTGTGAACACCGTCTTAGCGTGTTGGTTTTGATTAACCAATCGTCTAGGTACGGGAACACATGTATTTGCTGCCTTCTGATATGTGCAGCTACTACTGCTAGGCATTTTGTAAAAAACTCTTGGTGCAGTTGTTATTCCGAATGGCAACACTTTGAAATGGTAATGTATCCCTTGGAATACAAACCTTAGGTACTTTCTGTGTGAAGGATGTATTGGTATATGGAAATATGCATCCTTTAGGTCTAGTGTTGTCATGTAGTCTTGTTGTTTGAGCAGTGGGATTACGTCTTGTAATGTAACCATGTGAAAGTGATCTGATTTGATGTAGGTATTTAATGTTCTGAGATCTAGTATAGGTCTCAGACTCTTGTCTTTTTTGGGTATCAGAAAGTACAGGGAGTAAACTCCTGTGTTTATTTGTTGTTTTGGTACTAACTCTATTGCTTCTTTCTGTAGCAATGCCTGAACTTCTAGTCCTAGAAGATCTATATGTTGTTTTGACATATTGTGTGTTTTCGGTGGGATGTTTGGAGGGAATTTGAGAAATTCTATGCAATAACCATGCTGGATAATTGCTAAGACCCAAGTGTCTGTTGTTATTTCCTCCCAATGTTTGTAAAACTTGGTTAGTCTGCCCCCCCCCCCCACAGGTGTTATGTGTTGGGGATTTGTGACCTTGAAGTCACTGCTTGTTTGGAGGAGTTTTGGGACTTTGGAACTTTCCTCTATTCCTTTGAAATTGTCCCCCTCTATATTGTCCCCGAAAACCTCCCCGCTGATACTGGCTCTGGTAAGTGGGCTTTGTTTGTGAGTTTGTGGCTTCTGTGGTTTGCCCTCGAAACCCCCCTCGAAATTGTGTCTTTCGAAATGTGCCTCTGCTCTGTGGGGAGTAGAGTGCGCCCATGGCTTTGGCCGTGTCAGTGTCTTTCTTAAGTTTTTCGATCGCAGTGTCCACCTCCGGCCCAAACAACTGCTGTCCGTTGAATGGCATATTCAGCACAGCTTGCTGTATCTCTGGTTTAAATCCTGATGTACGCAGCCATGCATGTCTCCTTATTGTTACTGCTGTGTTGACAGTTCTAGCAGCTGTGTCTGCAGCATCCATTGCTGACCGTATCTGATTATTGGAGATACTCTGTCCTTCTTCTACTACTTGCTGCGCTCTTTTTTGGAACTCCTTGGGTAAATGTTCAATACAGTGTTGCATCTCATCCCAATGGGCCCTATCATATCTGGCTAGCAAAGCTTGCGAATTTGCAATACGCCACTGGTTTGCTGCCTGTGCCACCACCCTTTTGCCTGCAGCATCGAATTTTCGACTTTCTTTATCTGGAGGTGGTGCATCTCCTGAAGTATGAGAGTTGGCTCTTTTGCGCGCTGCTCCCACTACAACAGAGTCTGGTGTTAGCTGTTGTGTAATGTACATTGGGTCTGTTGGTGGTGGTTTATATTTTTTATCTACTCTTGGAGTAATGGCTCTCCCTTTAACAGGCTCCTCAAACACTTGTTTGGAGTGTTTTAGCATTCCGGGTAGCATAGGAAGACTCTGATATTGGCTGTGTGTGGACGACAGTGTATTAAAAAGAAAGTCGTCTTTAATGGGCTCTGAATGAAGGCTGACATTATGAAATGCCGCTGCTCTTGACACCACCTGTGCGTAGCCTGTACTATCCTCTGGTGGCGATGGTTTAGCTGGATAGCATTCTGGACTATTATCTGACACTGGTGCGTCATAAAGGTCCCATGCGTCAGGGTCATCTTGACTCATTCCTGTATGAGTTGGGGATTGCATCATTGGTGGAGTGGCTACCGGTGATGGTTGCGGAGAGTGATGTGGGGATGGTGGCGGTGTTACTTGTTTAGCCACCTTTGCGTGTGGCTGTTTGTCCTTGTCTTGGAAGGCAAGCTTGCGTTTCATTTTGACTGGAGGAAGAGTGCTGATCTTCCCTGTATCTTTTTTTAATAAAGAGCCATCTTTGTGTGTGATCTGGCTCTATTGTCTCTAATTCCTGTCCAAATCTATGTGTCTTCATTTGTGTGGACAGTCCTTGTTCCTCAGTGTAGGAACTTGTTTTCGGTTCCGAGGCCAGATATTTCGGTACCGAAACCTTTTCGGCTGCTTTTTTTCGGCTCCGACGAAACCTTCTTTACTTTCGGCGTCGTGCTCTCTCAGTGCCAACCCGTTTCGGTGCCGAATCTTCTCTGAGCCACTATCTCGGGCCCGAGATTGCTGTGTGCCGGTATCTCGACCGGAGTCGGATGACTTCGACACCAGCTCGCCCTTTTTCGGTGCCGATGAACGGTCACCTATTTTTCGGGTTAAGCCATGGCCTGTTGGCGGTGGTGTCCCGTGGGCTTTAGCGCTTTTCTCGTGAGTTCTTGGTTTCGAAGTCTTACTCACGGTTTTCGGCGTTTCCTCGGGATCGATCTCCTCAGAGTCCGAATCCTGGGTGGAGAATGTGTCTTCCTCCTCCTCGAAACGCTCTTGTCCTGTCGGCGCCGACGCCATTTGCAGTCTTCTTGCTCTTCGGTCCCTGAGTGTCTTCCTGGACCGAAACGCTCGACAGGCCTCACAAGTATCCTCCTTGTGTTCTGGTGACAAACACAAGTTACAGACCAGATGTTGATCTGTATATGGATACTTGTTATGGCATTTTGGACAGAAGCGGAATGGGGTCCGTTCCATCAGCCTTGAAGAGACACGTGGCCGGGCTGACCAGGCCCCGACGGGGATGGAAAAAAAACCCGAAGGGCCACCGGAGCTCTTCTTAATTCGGTGTCGATCTGTTGTAACTAACCAGATACCGAACGCAAACAGTACCGACGATTTTTCCGAGATTCTAACTAACTTTCCGACCCGAAACACGGAGCGAAAAGGAACACGTCCGAACCCGATTGCGGAAAAAAAACAATCTAAGATGGAGTCGACGCCCATGCGCAATGGAGTCGAAATGGGAGGAGTCCCTCGGTCTCGTGACTCGAAAAAAGACTTCTTCGAAGAAAAACAACTTGTAACACTCCGAGACCAACACCAGATGGCGGGATGTGCACAGCATGTGTATCTGCAGCTACACATGCCATTGAACATATATATGGAAAATGTCACTTACCCAGTGTACATCTGTTCGTGGCATTAATCGCTGCAGATTCACATGCTGTGCACATCCCGCCATCTGGTGTTGGGCTCGGAGTGTTACAAGTTGTTTTTCTTCGAAGAAGTCTTTTCGAGTCACGAGACCGAGGGACTCCTCCCATTTCGACTCCATTGCGCATGGGCGTCGACTCCATCTTAGATTGTTTTGCCCGCAGAGGGTGAGGTAGGAGTTGTGTATGCTAGTAATAGTGCCCATGCAATGGAGTGAATGCGTATGTACATAATAAAGTTTCAAGTAATATGTTTACAAATGTACAAATGTTTAAGATCTACTTCTAAACGGCTACAGGCTCCCGGGGAGGCGGGTGGGCGCATGTGAATCTGCAGCGACTAATGCCACGAACAGATGTACACTGGGTAAGTGACATTTTCCGTTCGATGGCATGTGTAGCTGCAGATACACATGCTGTGCATAGACTAGTAAGCAGTTATCTCCCCAAAAGCGGTGGTTCAGCCTGTAGGAGTTGAAGTAGTTTGAAATAATGTTCTTAGTACAGCTTGACCTACTGTTGCTTGTTGTGCAGTTAGCACATCTACACAGTAGTGCTTGGTAAATGTATGAGGCGTAGACCATGTTGCTGCCTTACATATTTCGTTCATTGGAATATTTCCTAGAAAGGCCATGGTAGCACCTTTCTTTCTGGTTGAGTGTGCCTTTGGTGTAATAGGCAGTTCTCTTTTAGCTTTAAGATAGCAGGTTTGAATGCACTTAACTATCCATCTAGCAATGCCTAGTTTTGAAATTGGATTTCCTGTATGAGGTTTTTGAAAGGCGATAAATAGTTGTTTTGTCTTTCGAATTAGTTTTGTTCTGTCAATGTAGTACATTAGTGCTCTTTTGATGTCTAATGTATGTAGTGCTCTTTTAGCTACAGAATCTGGCTGTGGGAAGAACACTGGTAATTCTACCGTTTGATTCAAGTGGAACGGTGAGATTACTTTTGGTAAAAATTTAGGATTGGTCCGTAGAACAACTTTATTTTTGTGTATTTGAATAAATGGTTCTTGAATGGCAAATGCTTGAATTTCTCTCACTCTTCTTAGAGATGTGATGGCAATTAAAAATGCAACTTTCCACGTTAAGTATTGCATTTCACAAGAGTGCATGGGCTCAAAAGGTGGACCCATGAGTCGTGTTAGGTCAATGTTGAGGTTCCATGAAGGAACTGGTGGTTTTCTTGGTGGTATAATTCTCTTTAGGCCTTCCATAAACGCTTTTATGACTGGTATCCTAAACAATGAAATTGAGTGCGTAATTTGTAGGTAAGCTGAAATTGCCGTAAGATGTATTTTAATGGAAGAGAAAGCTAGGTTAGATTTTTGCAAATGTAGTAAGTATCCTACTATCTCTTTTGCAGATGCGTGTAAAGGTTGAATTTGATTATTATGGCAGTAATAAACAAATCTTTTCCACTTATTTGCATAGCAGTGTCTAGTGGTAGGTTTTCTAGCTTGTTTTATGACCTCCATACATTCCTGGGAGAGGTCTAAGTGCCCGAATTCTAGGATTTCAGGAGCCAAATTGCTAGATTCAACGATGCTGGATTTGGATGTCTGATCTGTTGTTTGTGTTGTGTTAACAGATCTGGCCTGTTTGGCAGTTTGACATGAGGTACTACTGAAAGGTCTAGTAGTGTTGTGTACCAAGGTTGCCTTGCCCATGTTGGTGCTATTAGTATGAGTTTGAGTTTGTTTTGACTCAACTTGTTTACTAGATATGGAAGAAGTGGGAGAGGGGGAAAAGCGTACGCAAATATCCCTGAAAAGTTCATCCATAGTGCATTGCCCTGAGACTGATGTTGTGGGTACCTGGATGCGAAGTTTTGGCATTTTGAGTTTTCTTTTGTTGCAAATAGATCTATTTGTGGCGTTCCCCACATTCTGAAGTAAGTGTTCAGTATTTGGGGGGTGAATTTCCCATTCGTGGATCTGTTGGTGATCCCGAGAGAGATTGTCTGCTAACTGATTCTGAATCCCTGGAATAAATTGTGCTATTAGGCGAATGTGGTTGTGAATCGCCCAATGCCATATTTTCTGTGTTAGGAGACACAACTGTGTCGAGTGTGTTCCTCCCCGTTTGTTTAGGTAATACATTGTTGTCATGTTGTCTGTTTTGACAAGAGTGTATTTGAGGGTTATTATGGGTTGAAATGCTTTCAGCGCTAGAAACACAGCTAACAGTTCTAAGTGGTTTATATGAAACTGTCTTTGCTGAATGTTCCATTGTCCTTGGATGCTGTGCTGATTGAGGTGTGCTCCCCACCCTGTCACGGATGCATCTGTTGTTATTACGTATTGTGGCACTGGGTCTTGAAAAGGCCGCCCTTGGTTTAAATTTATACTGTTCCACCATTGAAGCGAGATGTATGTTTGGCGGTCTATCAACACCAGATCTAGAAGTTGACCCTGTGCCTGAGACCACTGTGATGCTAGGCACTGTTGTAAGGGCCGCATGTGCAACCTCGCGTTTGGGACAATGGCTATGCATGAGGACATCATGCCTAGGAGTTTCATTACTAATTTGAGCTGTTTCTTTTGGTTTGGATACATGGCTTGTATTACATTGTGGAATGTTTGGACTCTTTGTGGACTTGGAGTGGCAATTCCTTTTACTGTGTTGATTGTTGCTCCTAGGTATTGCTGTGTTTGACACGGCAGAAGGTGTGACTTTGTGTAATTGATTGAGAAACCTAGTTTGTGTAGGGTTTCTATGACATAATTTGTGTGTTGTGAACACTGTATTTGCGTGTTGGTTTTGATTAACCAATCGTCTAGGTACGGGAACACATGTATTTGCTGCCTTCTGATATGTGCAGCTACTACTGCTAGACATTTTGTAAAAACTCTTGGCGCAGTCGTTATTCCGAATGGCAACACTTTGAATTGGTAATGTATCCCTTGGAATACAAACCTTAGATACTTTCTGTGTGAAGGATGTATTGGTATATGGAAATATGCATCCTTTAGATCCAGTGTTGTCATGAAGTCTTGTTGTTTGAGCAGTGGGATTACTTCTTGTAATGTAACCATGTGAAAGTGGTCTGATTTGATGTATGTATTTAATATTCTGAGATCTAGTATAGGTCTTAGAGTTTTGTCCTTTTTGGGTATCAGAAAGTACAGTGAGTAAACTCCTGTATTTAGTTCTTGTTTTGGTACTAATTCTATTGCTTCTTTTTGGAGCAATGCTTGAACTTCTAATCCTAGAAGATTTATATTTTGTTTTGACATACTGTGTGTTTTCGGTGGGACTGTTGGAGGGAATTCGCGAAATTCTATGCAATAACCATGCTGGATAATTGCTAGTACCCAAGAATCTGTTGTTATCTCCTCCCAATGTTTGTAAAATTGGCTTAGTCTTCCCCCCACAGGTGTTATGTGATGGGGATGTGTGACTTGTAAGTCACTGCTTATTTTGAGGACTTTTGGGGCTTTGGAATTTTCCTCTATTTTTTTGGAATTGTCCCCCTCTATATTGCCCCTGAAAACTTCCCCGCTGATATTGGCTTTGGTAAGTGGGCCTTGTTTGAGATGTTGTGGTTTCTGTAGGTTGTCCTCGAAACCCTCCCCTAAAAGGTGTTTTGCGAAATGTGCCTCTGCTCTGCGGGGAGTAGAGTGCGCCCATGGCTTTTGCCGTATCAGTGTCTTTCTTGAGTTTATCAATAGCAGTGTCGACTTCCGGCCCAAACAACTGCTGTTCATTAAATGGCATATTTAGCACGGCTTGTTGAATTTCCGGCTTGAAACCTGACGTGCACAGCCATGCGTGCCTTCTTATTGTTATTGCAGTATTTACTGTCCTTGCAGCCGTATCTGCTGCATCCATTGAAGACCGTATCTGATTATTAGAGATACTTTGTCCTTCTTTCACCACTTGTTGTGCTCTTTTTTGGAACTCCTTGGGTAAGTGTTCTATCAAATGTTGCATCTCATCCCAGTGAGCTCTATCATATCTTGCCAAAAGTGCTTGTGAATTGGCAATGCGCCATTGGTTTGCTGCTTGTGCTGCAACCCATTTGCCCGCAGCATCAAATTTGCGACTCTCTTTGTCTGGAGGTGGTGCGTCCCCCGAGGTATGAGAGTTTGCTCTCTTACGAGCTGCCCCGACAACTACTGAGTCCGGTGTTAACTGGGTTGTAACATAAACAGGATCTGTTGGCGGTGGCTTGTACTTTTTCTCCACCCTTGGAGTTATGGCTCGGCCTTTAACAGGATCCTGAAAGATTTGTTTTGAATGTTTTAGCATTCCCAGGAGCATAGGTAGTCTTTGGTATTCACTATGAGTGGAGGATAGCGTGTTAAACAAAAAGTCATCCTCAATTGGTTCGGAATGCAAGGTGACGTTATGGAAAGCAGCTGCCCTTGCGATCACCTGTGTGTAAGATGTACTGTCCTCAGGAGGGGACGGCCTGGCAGGGTACGAGTCTGGGCTGTTGTCCGATACTGGAGCATCGTAAAGGTCCCATGCATCGGGATCATCTTGACTCATGGCAGTATGAGTCGGGGAGTGCATCAGTGGTGGAGTTGCTACTGGTGATGTGTGCACTGATGGTGGTGGAGACGGTGGTGGAGTTGTTTTCTTTGCCACCTTTGCCTGTGGCTCCTTGTCCTTTTTTTGAAAGGCAAGTTTTCTTTTTATTTTAATTGGGGGAAGAGTGGTTATTTTCCCTGTGTCTTGATGAATGTGGAGCCTTCTTTGAGTATAGTCTGGCTCTACAGCTTGAAGTTCCTCTCCAAATCTATGTTTTTGCATTTGGGAGGACAATCCTTGTTCCTCTGTATAGGAACCTGTTTTCGGCTCCGAGGCTGGATGTTTCGGAACCAAAATGTTTTCGGATGTCTTTTTAGGCTCCGAAGAAACCTTTGTAATTTTCAGCGTGGAGGTTTCTCTGTGCCGAATTTGTTCGGTGCCGCTGTCACGGTGCCGAAATTTCTCTGAGCCGATGTCTCGGGTCCAAGATTGCTGTGTGGTGGTATCTCGACCGGAGTCTGATGACTTCGACACCAGCGTGCCCTTTTTCGGTGCCTTGGCTCGGTCACCTATTTTTTGGGTTAAGCCATGGCCTGTTGGCGGTGGCGTCCCCTGGGCTTTTGTTGACTTCTCGTGAGTCTTATGTTTCGACGTCTTACTCACGGTTTTCGGCATTTCTTCGGCCTCGAGCTCTTCCGAGTCCGACTCGTGGATAGAGAAAGCTTCCTCTTCCTCTTCGAAAACCTCTTGTCCTGTCGGCGTCGACGCCATCTGCAGTCTTCTGGCTCTTCGGTCTCTTAACGTCTTTCTGGACCGAAACGCTCGACAGGCCTCACAAGTATCTTCCTTGTGCTCTGGGGACAAGCACAAGTTACAGACCAGATGCTGATCCGTATACGGATACTTGTTATGGCATTTTGGACAGAAGCGGAACGGGGTCCGTTCCATCAGCCTTGAAGTCGCACGTGGCCGGGCCGACCAGGCCCCGACGGGGGATCGAAAAAACCCCGAAGGGCCACCGGAGCTCTTCAAAATTCGGTGTCGATCTATTGTAGCTAACCCGATACCAAACGCAAATAATACCGACGTTTTTTCCCGAGATTCGAACTAACTTTTCGACCCGAAACACGGAGCGAAAAGGAACACGTCCGAACCCGATGGCGGAAAAAAAACAATCTAAGATGGAGTCGACGCCCATGCGCAATAGAGTCGAAATGGGAGGAGTCCCTCGGTCTTGTGGCTCGAAAAGACTTCTTCGAAGAAAAACAACTTGTAACACTCCGAGCCCAACACCAGATGGCGGGATGTGCACAGCATGTGTATCTGAAGCTACACATGCCATCGAACATATATATATACATACATACATATGTACAAGTGAACTGTTGAACTTAAATGGCTACAGGCTCCCGGGTAGGTAGGAGGGTGCATGTGAATCTGCAGCGAACATGCCACGAACAGATATACACTGGGTAAGTGACATTTTCCGTTCAATGTCATGTGTAGCTGCAGATACACATGCTATGCATAGACTACAAAGCAGTTTTTCCTCCCATAAAAGCGGTGGTTAGCCTGTAGGAGTTGAAGTGGTTTGAAATAATGTTCTTAGTACAGCTTGGCCCACTGTGGCTTGCTGCGCTGCTAACATATCTACACAGTAATGTTTGGTAAATGTATGTGGTGTTGACCAAGTAGCTGCTTTACAAATTTCAGCCATTGGTATATTGTAGCCCCTTTTTTCCTTGTGGAATGTGCTTTAGGTGCAACTAAGAGCTGCCTTTTAGCTTTAAGGTAACATGTTTGGGTACATTTTACTATCCACCTTGCTAAACCTTGTTTTGAAATGGGGTTACCAGTATGTGGTTTTTGGAAAGCCACAAATAACTGTTTAGTCTTTCTAAATGATTTTGTTCTATCTATGTAATACATTAGGGCTCTTTTAATATCTAATGTATGCAGGGCTCTTTCTGCCACAGAATCTGGCTGTGGGAAGAAGACTTGTAGTTCCACTGTTTGATTGATATGAAACAGTGATACAACTTTTGGGAGAAATTTAGGGTTAGTTCAAGTACGACTTTAATGTTTGTGTACTTGTATGAATGGTTCTTGAATTGTGAAAGCTTGGATTTCACTAACTCTTCGCAATGAAGTAATTGCGAGTAAGAAGGCAACTTTCCATGTTAGGTATTGAATCTGACATGAGTGCATAGGTTCAAATGGTGGGCCCATAAGTCGTGTGAGCACTATGTTTAGATTCCACGAAGGCACTGGAGGCGTTCTAGGTGGGATGATGTGTTTTAACCCTTCCATTAAGGCTTTGATAACAGGAACTCTAAATAAAGAGCTGTGCTGTATATTTTGCAAGTACGCAGAGATTGCAGTGAGATGTATTTTTATGGATGAAAAAGCTAAGTTTGCTTTTTGAAAATGAAGCAAATAACATACAATGACTTGTATTGATGCTGAAAGAGGGGTAATGTGTTTAGATTGACAGAAATGCACAAATCTTTTCCATTTGTTGGCATAGCACTGCCTGGTAGTGGAAGGCAGTGCAAGGCACTGTTGTAAAGACCGCATGTTTAGTCTTTCATGTGGGACAATGGTGATACAGGATGCCATCATGCCCAACATTTTCATGAAGAATTTGACAGCGTACTGTTAGGCTGGCTGTGTTTGTGGCAATATATTGCGAAATGCTTGTATTATTTGTGGACTTGGGCTTGCGAGCACTGTTTGAGTATTTAGTGTTGCTTCTAAATACTGTTGAATTTGCATAGGTTGTAGGTGTGATTTGTGGTAGTTTATGGAGAACCCTAGGTTGTGTAGGGTTTGTATTACATAATGCGTATGGTTTTGACACGGTGTATGACTGTTGGAATTTATTAGCCAATCGTCCAGATATGTAAAGACATGACTGTGTTGCCTTCTTAGGTAGGCTGCAACTAACGCCAGGCATTTTGTGAATACTCTGGGAGCTGTTGTTATTCCGAAGGGTAACACTTTGAACTGATAATGCTTTCCTTGAATGACGAACCGGAGATATTTTCTGTGCGCCGGATGGATCGGTATGTGAAAATACACATCTTTGAGGTCTAATGTTGCCATGAAATCGTGTTGAAGTAGTGGGACAACATCCTGTAGTGTTACCATGTGAAAATGATCTGACAGGATGTAAAGATTGAGGGTTCTGAGATCTAATATTGGCCTTCCTTTTTGGGAATGAGGAAATACAGTGAGTAAACTCCTGTTCCTATTTGATTTTGTGGCACTGGCTCTATTGCTTGTTAGAGTAATAGAGATTTTACTTCCTCTTGCAACAGGGCGGTATGTTGTGTGGAGAGGTTGTGTGGTTTTGGTGGAATATCTGATGGAGTTTGTGCCACTTCTATGCATTAGCCATTGCGGAAAATTGATAATACCCAGCTGTCTGTTGTAATGGGTAGCCAAGTGTTGTGGAACCTTTGCAGTCTACCCCCCCCCCACAGGTGAGGTGTGACTTGGGAAGGGATGTCTTAAGTCACTGCTTTGTTGTGAGGCTTGTTTTGCTGTCTGATATTATTTTCCCCTGCCTCTGGGGTACTGGCCTCTGTAAGTACTTTTGAAACCACCTCGTTGATATTGAGGTTGGTAGGCCGACTTTGTTTTTGAGGTGGATGCCTCGGCTGTTTGGGCTCTAAATCCACCTCTGTATTGGGGTTTACGAAAGGATCCCCTCAATTGTATGGTATACAAAGCATCCATGGATTTAGCTGTATCCAAATCTTTTTTCATCTTTTCAATCGCCGGGTCCACCTCTGGGCCAAAAAGCTGTTTTTGGTTAAACAGCATATTGAGGACAGCCTGTTGTATTTCAGGCTTAAATCCTGAAGACCTAAGCCATGCGTGTCATCTTATGGATACAGCAGTGTTACTGGTTCTGGCTGCTGTATCTGCAGAGTCTAGGGCTGACCTGATCTGGTTATTGGTGATGGCTTGCCCTTCCTCTACTATTTGTTGTGCCCTCTTCTGCTGTTCCTTGGGGAGATGTTGTATTATGTTTTTCATCTCATCCCGGTGGGCCCTGTCGTATCTAGCCAACAATGCCTGAGAGTTGGCTATCCTCCACTAGTTGGCTGCCTGAGATGCCACCCTTTTCCCCGCAGCATCAAACTTCCTACTCTCCTTGTCTGGTGGGGGGTGCATCCCCTGATGACCGCGAGTTTGCTCTTTTCCTGGCTTCGATTACCACTACGGAGTCCGGAGGCAACTGTTGCGTAGGAGGTGGCTTATATTTTTTCTCCACCCTAAGAGTAATTATTCTAGTTTTTACTGGCTCCTTGAATATTTGGTCAGCATGTTTTAACATGCCGGGGAGCATGGGAAGTGACTGATAAGTTGCATGTGTAGAGGAAAGTGTATTAAAAGGAAGTCATCCTCTAACGGCTCAGTATGCATGGCGACATTGTGATAGGATGCCGCCCTAGCTATGACCTGAGTGTAGCCTGTACTATCCTCTGGGGGTGAGGTTCTTAGAGGGATAGCAATCTGGGTTGTTGTCTGGAATGGGGTCTGGATCATAAAGATCCCATGGATCCACATTGTCCTGCTGCGAATCGAAAGAGTGTGCTGGTGACTGCATAGGTGTAGGACTAGTAGGGGAAGAAATAAGTAAATGAGGAGAGTGAGGAAGAGACTGAGGAGCAGAAAACTGAGGAGGCGGAGGTTTCTCTTTGGTTCTTGGCACTTTAGCTGGAGACTGAGCAGTGTCTAATTCTTCCTGAAAGGCTAATTTCCTCTTTGGCTTTAGAGGAGGTACTGTTAAAATTCTGCCAGTCTCTTTATGGCTTTCTTTGAGTGTTTGTGAAAGTCCATGTTCCTCTGTGTAAATTGGCTTTTTCGGCTCCAAAGCTGTTATTTTTCTGTATCGAAAAAAGTCGGGGGGGTGGTCTCAGCTACGACACTGATTTTCGAGATTGACTCGAAGGATCGATGTTTGCTGGGCTCGGAGACAGAGCCTCGGCTCGAGTCTGATGGCTTGGGTGGCGTGGCCTTTTTTGGTGCCTAAGTTGTGGGTTGGTCACCGATGGTCTTTTTCCGGGTCGAGCAATGGCCTTCCACCAGTGGCGTCCCCAAGGCCTTATGTTTGGGCTTGGCTGGGACAGGGGCAGGCGTACTCACGTGCTGTCCTGCTGTGACCGGTCTGTCCTCCTTGGATTCCTGGTGGGCGTCGGATCCTCGAATGGAGACGGCCGCCTGCATGATCTCCTCTTCGACATCGAGGCGTTCGGTGCTCTTGGATGCCATCTCGAGTCTCCGTGCTCTTCTGTCTTGGAGAGTTTTCTTGGAGCGGAAGGATCTGCAGGCCTTGCAATTTTCGTCCCGATGGTCTGGGGAAAGGCAGAGATTACAGACGAGATGTTGGTCTGTGTAGGGAAATTTAGCGTGGCACTGAGGACTAAAGCGGAATGGGGTCCGGTCTGTGAGGCTTCCACGTGGTAGGCCCAACCAGGCCCGAGTTGGGTGCGCGCCCCCCGAAGGGTGAGTAGAGATGTTTAACCCAACGGTACCGAAGTGTCGATAGAGTATGGTACGTGATCAAAATTTTACTGACGAGAATTAGAGAGCTTTGAAACTTTTCCGACTCAAACTATCGGAGCAAAAGGAAACCCGGCCGAACCCGATGGCGGAAAGAAAACAATCTAATATGGAGTCGATGCCCATGCGTAATGGAGCAGAAGAGGAGGAGTCACTCGATCCTGTGACTCAAAAACACTTCTTCGAAGAAAAACAACTTGTAACATTAGGAGCCCAACACTAGATGGCAGACTATGCATAGCATGTGTATCTGCAGCTACACATGCCATCGAACATATATGTGTGTGTATATATATATATATATATATATATATATATATATATATATATATATATATATATATATACACACGGAAAATGTCACTTACCCAGTGTACATCTGTTCGTGGTATTAGTCGCTGCAGATTCACATGCTTGCACAGTCCGCCATCTGGTGTTGGGCTCGGAGTGTTACAAGTTGTTTTTCTTCGAAGAAGTCTTTTCGAGTCACGAGACCGAGGGACTCCTCCCATTTCGACTCCATTGCGCATGGGCGTCGACTCCATCTTAGATTGTTTTCCCCGCAGAGGGTGAGGTAGGAGTTGTGTATGCTAGTAATAGTGCCCATGCAATGGAGTGAATACGTATGTACATAATGAAGCTTAAAGTAATATATTTACAAATGTACAAATGTTTAAGAACTACATCTAAACTGCTACAGGCTGCCGGGGAGGCGGGTGGGCGCATGTGAATCTGCAGCGACTAATGCCACGAACAGATGTACACTGGGTAAGTGACATTTTCCGTTCGATGGCATGTGTAGCTGCAGATACACATGCTGTGCATAGACTAGTAAGCAGTTATCTCCCCAAAAGCGGTGGTTCAGCCTGTAGGAGTTGAAGTTGTTTGAAATAATGTTCTTAGTACAGCTTGACCTACTGTGGCCTGTTGTGCAGTTAACACATCCACACAGTAGTGCTTGGTAAATGTATGAGGCGTAGACCATGTTGCTGCCTTACATATTTCGTTCATTGGAATATTTCCTAGAAAGGCCATGGTAGCACCTTTCTTTCTGGTTGAGTGTGCCTTTGGTGTAATAGGCAGCTCTCTCTTTGCTTTAATATAGCAGGTTTGAATGCATTTAACTATCCATCTAGCGCAATGCCTTGTTTTGAAATTGGATTTCCTGTATGAGGTTTTTGAAAAGCAATAAATAGTTGTTTTGTTTTTCGAATTAGTTTTGTTCTGTCAATGTAATACATTAGCGCTCTTTTGATGTCTAATGTATGGAGTGCTCTTTCAGCTATAGAATCTGGCTGTGGGAAGAACACTGGTAATTCTACCGTTTGATTCAAGTGGAACGGTGAGATTACCTTTGGTAAAAATTTTGGATTTGTTCGTAGGACTATTTTATTTTTGTGTATTTGAATAAATGGTTCTTGTATGGTAAAAGCTTGAATTTCACTCACTCTTCTTAGAGATGTGATGGCAATTAAAAACGCAACTTTCCACATTAAGTATTGCATTTCACAAGAATGCATGGGTTCAAATGGTGGACCCATGAGTCGTGTTAAGACAATATTGAGGTTCCATGAAGGAACAGGTGGCGTTCTTGGTGGTATAATTCTCTTTAGGCCTTCTATAAACGCTTTTATGACTGGTATTCTAAATAATGAAGTTGAATGAGTAATTTGCAGGTAAGCGGATATTGCGGTAAGATGTATCATTATGGAAGAGAAAGCTAGATTTGATTTTTGTAAATGTAGTAAATATCCTACTATATCTTTTGGAGATGCGTGTAATGGCTGGATTTGATTATTTTGGCAGTAATAAACAAATCTTTTCCACTTATTTGCGTAGCAGTGTCTAGTGGTAGGTTTCCTAGCTTGTCTTATGACCTCCATACATTCTTGTGTGAGGTCTAAGTGTCCGAATTCTAGGATTTCAGGAGCCAAATTGCTAGATTCAGAGATGCTGGATTTGGATGTCTGATCTGTTGTTTGTGTTGTGTTAACAGATCTGGTCTGTTGGGTAGTTTGACATGAGGTACTACCGAAAGGTCTAGTAGTGTTGTGTACCAAGGTTGCCTCGCCCATGTTGGTGCTATTAGTATGAGTTTGAGTTTGTTTTGACTCAACCTGTTTACCAGATATGGAAGGAGAGGGGGAAAAGCGTACGCAAATATCCCTGACCAGTTCATCCATAGAGCATTGCCTTGGGATTGGTCCTGTGGGTACCTGGATGCGAAGTTTT